>NC_045482.1:10443801-10743957 GCF_009650955.1 Corvus moneduloides
TCAAAGCAAATCTTGGTTTTCCTAGTAATACTCAGAATAAAATTTAAAAAAAAAAAAAAAACCACAATAAAAAACCCCTTCCACATCTTACAGGAGTATCTGTTCTTACTCAGCTTGAAGATTTTTCAAAAAGCGCTTCCAGTCAAAGAAATTAGGATGGATTATTTGCTAATGAAGAGATGAAAGCTAATGTATTGCTTTGTGCTTGCATGAGCACCTCTCGGAATTGTATCTTCAAAGGACAGAAGGCAAAAGAACATCAGAACTGGAACACTGTAAGAGAAATCTAACACACTGCTGCATACTAAATGGCTGGAAACATTTCTCCCTCAAATACCAACAGAGCAACCCCCAAAAAAGTGGAGAACAAAATTCTTGGACAGTCTTAAAAGCTCCCTAAGCAGCTATAAGATCCTACTATCGCAGTTCTCTTTACTCTTCAGGACACTTTGGAAAAAACTTGGAAAGTAATGGAAATACAAGACACAGATCTTCGGCTGAGAAAAGCAAGAGCAGAAAACAGGCAGAAAAAGGTACCACAGATGTTCTTACAGCCTCATACAGGAGAGAAGATGCTGTTGCAGCTCTTCCTGAAGGTAATCATGCACTGCCAGAGTGTGCTGGGCAACACTCTGAACTACAGCTGGACACAGATTTTGGCCTTCTGGTGGCACAGTCCTCCTATATTAGCAGTGAAGGATCATCATAATCTATAATCAGATAATTAGTATCATGTCCACGGTCAAAAAAGCAAAGAGGTGTTTGTTCCTCACTGCACAGCAACAGTTTTTCCTGTTGCACAACCAAATTTAAGGTTCATGTACCTCCACTGATTTTCCCTGAGCTGTGGGCAAGAAGCAGAAAGACTCCCCTCACATTCCCTCATGTGCCCCCTGTGACCGACTACATACATTAGTATGTTGCTGACTTTTATTGCACTCTATTGCTTTACACAGCAAGAGCCATTAATAATTTTTCTAGTTGTGAGTGACAGGATGGTCAGGAATAACACCAACTTCTCTAACACTTCGCTCCTACTTCAGCTGCAGAAGCAGGACGTAGAAACCATACCATACACCCAGTCCAAACACTAAACCATGAAACCTTTTTCCTACTGAAACTTTAATAGAGTGGGAAAATCCTTGCTCTCATTTTCAGACACAGCCTATATTCTGACACTGACCATTTCCTTCTTTTCCAAGAATTATACCACTACATTTGTTTCCATCTTTATGTACACTAACTCTTCAGCATGGGGATCAGAGCACTCCACATGCCTCACAAAATGTGATATTTCAAGGCACAGCAGCAGCTGAAAGGATTAGTTAACTAGAATGCAAGACACAAAGATACCAAAAAAAAAATACAAGTCATTTTTTCAGACATATGACAGTACAATGGCAGGAATAAAGTGGAATTCCACTTCTCTGTGTTCAAAGTAAAGGCATCACTGAAATTCAAAGCATTCAAAGACAAAAATAATCCTTTCACCCATCTCACTGGCAGAAATTCAAAAGCGTAACAAGAGGAAGGAAATGACCTCAAGCTTAACCTCTTTCCTGAAAATCTTACTAATCCTTCATCATAAACGATGTGCACTTCATTCCCATCTCCAGTTCAGGTTTCACGCATGTGCCAGCTCCACGGCACAAGTGTCCTGTGCATCGGGAGCCACCTGCCAGCTGACCTGACTCACCTGGAAACCACATCTGGCACAACACACGGACACAACAATGCTTGGCTGTTCCTGCACTGCACTACTACAGACTGGCTACTACAAGAAGGGCATAAATGTTACACCAAAAATTAAGCTAGAGAATAACATTGAATAAACTCTGACAGATGGTACTGCACCCCCTTAGACATAAAGACTATTAGATACTCAATGATACTGCAGAAGACTCCCAGCATCTTCACAAAATGCTAATAAACTACCTACCATTTAAATCTTGAGGTCCAGCTAGCTGTATGTGGGGGGAAATATGGCATGTGGGAACCTTCAACCTCTTCCTGAAGGAAGCAGCACACAGCTGAGGCAAAAGCTGCACTACCTCTCATGTCAACTCACAATCATCTCAGCTGCTGATAGTTTGGAGTAAGTGATGTGTGCAGAAGATGGAGACTGCCAAGAGCAGTGGCCACCAGGCAGGGAACAGTTTGGAAATTCAGATTTAGGCCACCAATGGCTACCGAAGTTGGGCTTATACCTACATTCTAAGGCACTACAATAATTTAGCAGGCTATTGCATTATAAAGATTAGAGAACATGAGGACAGCAAAGATGCAAGCAATATACTAAGGAAAAGAGAAACCTGTCTCTCTCCTTAGCGTCATTTCTTTTTTTTTAAGCACTTCACTGCTTCTCACATCTTGTTAAAACTGAGATTAACTCATCTTCACAACCATAATTCCTTCTCAGTACACTCCTCACTGTTACATCCAATTCCTCACCATATCCCCAAACACATCCCAACACTGCCACATTCCCCTATTCTAAAGGTGTTTCTCCCGCTTTTAACCGTACAAAGTTCAAGGGCAAAAAAACCAAAACCAAACTCAACAACAAACCCTGTGTGCACCAGTATCCTAAAATCCTGTTATTCTGGGACAGGACTGTTTAGAATATCTAGAAACACAAGCCATTTTTTCCTAACTAACATTAAAAAGGTTATTGTGGGGGTAAATGCTGTGAGAGCTAAATTAAAGAAGAAAAAAGGAAAAAAAAAAAAAAATCTGTGTCTAAGCTTTTCTGTGCCATATTAAATCTGCCAGTCTAAGTTTATTGTGGAATGTTTTTCATCATTTTCCTCCTCAGCCACAGCCTTATATGGTGTCAGATAAGCACTTGTTTGCTGGCAGCACACGAGCTGCTGAGCTTGCTTCAGCTGCACGCAGAAGAGGACTGCAGCTTCCAAGGATAAAGGGCATGCACTTTTATCTGTGACCACATTCCCATCACAAATATTTGCCAGAAAAACTGAAAAGTATAACAAATTATTCCTGCTGTGGAAGACATGATACCAGCAAAGCTCGGTTCTTGTCTACATAGCCTATTCTGCCCCTGGGAAATTCTGTTGGTAAATAAACATTACCGACAAAAGCACAGTTTTGCTGCTAGCACAGCTGCATTTACAGAGAGGGCTTTCTCTGGTGTGGCTGCCTTGATACACATCACATGTAAACCCACAGGCAACAGAAAAAGTGAGGGGTCATTTATTCTGTGGCCTTCATGCTGGTTTCTTTATTAACCAGCAAACATCTGGTCATGTATGCAGACACCCCATGCAGAAAGGTCCCAGAGAAACTGGCAGTTTTGCCTGGTGTTTGTTTTTTTCTGGTCAAACATTTCTCAAGTGGAAACAGTGGAAACACTTCAAGAAAGGCCATATGGTTATGGCCATCCCTCTTTCCTCCTTCTCAGCCTCAAAATGTACTTGGAGCAATTCCTGCTCTGCAATCAGAACATTATTCCCATTCAGTCTGCTGCTGCTCTCTGGCAATGGTCACATTTTCATCTTCTGAGAGTGGGAATATTCAGGAAAGGTGAAATTTGGACAACACTGTGTGGCCTGTAATACATGGTAGATTATACTGAATGATGATGTAATGATCTCTTCTGGGTTTAATTTCAGTAAAATATGGGCTCATTTGACAGCCATTATTAGCTCATAAACTAACCTTAAGTGCACTTTATTCCACATGTAGATCATCTGTAAATGACTTATACCTCAAAAAGAGGCTTTTCTTGTGGAACTGTCAGCAAACACAACTGCCATAACTGAGAGGACTTAAAATAAAGTTGATGACTGTTCCGTTTTTACTTTTTTGTTGTTGTTTGCAAATCTAAAAACTAAACACTATTTTGAATCATTATGAAACACACATCTGCCCTTTAACACCATACACGTCACTGCAATGCACATGTAGGAAAAGCACAACAGGCTAGAAGAGATTTCAAAAATATAGGCATGTTGCTTTAAACCTGTGTTCTAAAACAGTTGCCAAGTGTCATTTGTTCTGTTTGTATTTATGAAATTTTAAAATCAGATAAGAAACAAGTGCTTGGCAACTGTTTATTACTGAAACATTCGGCTTGAGTACTCACCTTTACTTCCAGACAGCATTTTGCAATATGCCTCGTGTTGGCTACCCATGAAACAGAGTAGAATTCATTACAAGCATATTTGCTATTATTGATCTGTAGGTTTGTACAGAACACTTCCTAGTTTCCTGCTTTCCTTTTTTGCTCATCCTTCTGCTACGTTTTCATTTTTCCTCCAGCTTTTCATACAGCAGAAGAAACTACCCTATTTTATACAGGGTTTACAGTAGCAATGGTACATTATTAGCTGAAACCCAGCCAGTGGTAAGATGGGTTCCCTAAGAAGTAGCTAAAGGAAGTACCAAATCTGTTATTACTTGTCTAATAAGCTACTAAACTTCTTGCCCTAATTAACAGGAGCTTCCAGGCCTAGTTATTAGCAGCCATCCTATTTCCCTTGCCCTACAACTTAATAATGATACATGAGTACTTTATAAATTTGCATAAATTTTGCAAACACTTTTTGACAAGTATCATGCTTATTTACTTGTTTCATCCTCTGGTCCTGAAAGTGAGGTGATGATAGATTGTAAGCATCTATAATGTAGGTTACACGGCCTTGAGGTTGATACATTTCTCAATTCAAAAAACTCACCTAACAGATGATCCTCAAAATTGGTGAAAACCCAGAACTTTTAGTTACTCATCACAGCAATAATTTTAAAACCTCATTCTAGCTTACTCAAGTGACACAAATCCCTCCATTTCTGCAATTATCTTCTACAAAAACTGACCTGAATTCACCGATGCATTATCCACCTGATATGCTCTTTTCTCATTCATATTCTAACAGACCTATCACCGGCAGAAATATTTACATTTTACAAATGCTAGAAAATATTGATACAGCTCAAAGGATGAGCTCAGTCACTTCAGATCAGTCACTTCTCTATGTCCAACATCTTGACCAATAAGACCTTTCAGGTGCTTCAGAGACACCGAGAAACACCAACCAACCATATTCAGCTACACCCCAAAAGTAACTTCTTCATCTTTGCCTATCAAAATAAAGGAAGCCATCAGCACAAGAGCAGTGTCATTCAGCAAGGGCTCACACTTCTAACCCTCCAATCGTGTCACAACTTTCAATGAAAAAGCTGCAGGCCCAAATACATTCATTAGGTATACATAATAATTCTGAATAAATTGCAGAAAAAATCTTAATGTATATATGCAACCAAAAGGCTAAGTTCAGTAAATATATTTCTTTTCTAGAACTGAAAAAAAATATGCAACTCAGAAGAAAGCACAAGAATTAAAGGTATGTATTTCTTCTTAAATCCCTGTAAGTGCATAAAGTATCCTAATGAGCTGAAATCTTATTTGTGAGAAGCTCTCAGATGTGTGATGAGAAGGAGGCGCTCCCTTGCCAGATGGCTTGTTCTGCTCATGGCCATGAAGGAGAATGACTGTAACCATGAAAGCAAAATTAAGTGTTTTAACTGCCCACACATGTACACCCTCCAGCAGTTCTAACAAGTAGCTTTTGCCAGTGAAACTTTCTACCAGAATTACTGAAAGTTTTCCATAAGACATTAAAAAAAAAAAATTAATTGATCATTATCAAGGGTGTTAAACGTCAAGCACAAACCATTTTGAATTACAGAGCCAGCATCACCCAAAAAGCTGACCTAGCCTTTGCACACAGCAATTCACCAGCTGCTTTTATGGCCAGCTAGCTGGGTGTTAGCTTTTGATACTAAGTTAGCTTTTGATACTAAGACCCACCTTAAGCTTTCCCCAGAGTTCTCTTTTCTTTCCTGGAATCAACCAGCAAAGAGCAAAGTATAAGCCAAGCACACTCCCCAAGAGTCCTGTGGAGGTTCATTTACCCTCAATCACTTTTGCATTTTCAGCCCTTGTTTTACTGGGTGTTTACTTGGACTTATTTCTCTTTTTGGTGGGTGGGGGTGTGTGTGTGTGTGTGAAAGTGCTATTTATTGCTGGGGATGAGGGCTAAAAGAAGCAGCAGTACACCCACAGAACAAATCAAATACACAGAAAAAAGAGTTTTCCTGTATACAACAGCTGACATCTAGGGATCCAGGAGGTTAGTTTGGGTTTTGCATTCTCAAATGGTTGATGGTTTGAACCCTGGACCTGTTATGATGGCACAGATATCTCTGAATTTCCAGCAACGTGGCATCCTTCAACACTGAGTGGAGAGAACTGACTCATCACTGAAAAGGAGAGAATGGACTGCCTTTGGATTCCTCAGCTTCGCTTTTGATTGCACTTGATTATTGCTTACAGTTTCTGACATTGATCAGTATTCTTCTTAGCCTGTTCCAGCCTTTTGACAGTCACAATATCAGCTAGCATTTCACTTTCGTTGTTCAAGTCCATTCCCAAAAAAAATTTTTTTAGGGGAAAAAAATTTCTTTGCCAGTTTCAAGCGATTACTCACTGCCTTTTAGAAATCCTTCTAGTTTCTGAAACTTGTCAAAAAATATTCTTTTCTCTGTCTCTGCAGCACACATCTCTTAAGGATCTTGTGGGATTTAACATTCCCTTAGCAGCTGTTGTTTTTAAGTTTATCTTCAATATTATGAGCTGTTTAAGCGGGAATGCAAACTAGTCTGTTGTTGTCATTTGACAGCAATAGGTTTCTTAGGGAATTTGTTAGAAAGTCAGGGAGCTTCCTGGTTTGGAATACAGAAAAATATTTATATTTAGACAATATACTTTTGTCAATGTCTCAGTAATTTAACCCAAATGTAAAACTGACGAGCAAAAAGAATAAATGGTCCAAGAATAGAGGTGCTAAGCCAAGACAGATACAGCAGCAATGCTTCCCGCTCATGCCTCTATTAAAGAGTGTAACCATCAGCTATGATATTGTGAATACCTCTGCATAAGCAATTTTGCCTTTCCTTTTTACAAACCACATAACCTCTAGCTTAAGTACTCAGCGACATCCTCCTATTTTCTTTATATATGTATATGTTTGCTAAGGCACCAAAATGGCTGATAAGGAATGCTACAAAAAACCTACAGATAAGAATAATAGGTCTGCATAAAGAGAGCAGATGCATGTTTGTAAGCAGTGTGCTAAGGAAGACTGTTAAAAGAATATGCTGAATCACAAGCCTTCACTACCTTGCTCACCATTAGCACTTAATTTTCCTGCCCAGCTACTCTTCCCACCTCCCCTTCAGTGCCCCATGCATGGAAGATCTAATGGCAGATTGCTCATCTTCAGTTGCAATTGCTGAAAAGCCCTTCCACGCTTTTTACAGTATCCTCTCCTGAAATGGGTTTATTAAAAAACTTTGCTCTGAACTGGCATAAAAGCAGACCTAAATGTTACAATATTTTGAAAATTATTATGGAGGCCATTGCTATTCCTTGACTTCAAATGTGCTGAGATGCTTTACTGTTGTGAGAAGTATTACATACTCCTAGCTCTGACCAGATTCCTCCTTTCTTCTGCCTTCTGCTCGTGATGTAGGGACTCAGGATTCACTTTAGATTTGATATGGCTATTGTTAATTTGCAGAATTAATACATTACATAAGATAATCCGAGTTCATTATGAAGCCAAATAAACCTATACAAAGCAAACATCTTTTCTAAGCACTTCCTACTAATGTTGCATCTGAAATAAAATATTCTAAATGTTTCCAAAGACATATGTTGTTCCAGTGAGGATAGCCACAACTACACAATGTGGTAGTGTAAATCTAAGAAGTGGGCAAGAACTATACAAAACCAGCAAAAAAGATATCTATGGTTTTAAAAGTATATAAAACTGCAAACAAAAAAAATCCATTCAGATTGGTTCTATCCCACCTAACTAGCCACAAGTTTGTACAGTGAGCTGTAAACTTTGCTAATATTTGTGAACCAAGTCCCCAGGGCATAATTTTCAGCCAAGCTGCGGTTTCTGCATTTTTGCATCATTTTGTATTGTGTGTCTTTGATTATTTGCAAACAGACTATCCCATTTGGGGATCTGGCACAAGCATGCTGAAACTGCAGAATTTAACAGCACAATTAGGGAAACACTGTAGTCACCAGGAGAACAGCTTCTTTGGATGAGCACATGACTGAAGTCTGATCCAGTTCGCTTTACAGAAGCGCATCATGTTTTCCTCAGTCCTGTCCCCCAAACAGTATAGCGTGCTTATACATTGAATTAATCTTCAAGCAGACACAGGATAACCCAGAAACAGATCAGGAGCACAGCACATTCCAAATCTGCACATACACTTTCAAAGATGCTATTTTTGCAAGGTATACAGATGGAGGAAATATAATGTGCTCACTGCTGTCTCAGTGCCTGCATTCTTCCACTGTCCCTGACCTGATTCATGTTCCCTTGGACTGCAGCCTGGGGTTTGTTTATTTGACAGACATTCAGAAGTTTTTTGTTGGTTCTCTGCTGAGACCACCAAACCTATTTTGTCACAATGTGCCACGAGTTTGTTCTGGTGGTTGTAGCCACCTATTTTTGCTGATTTTCTCTACCACACTCGGGATATACCATCTCCTGTGCTCAAGCTGGAGCTGCAAACAGGTAGGTATGCTGACTTGCAAGTCAATCTTGTGTCAAGCATTGTTTTTCTTTTATGCATTCCTGTCAAATCAATCAATAATTTCTTCAGATTCTTCAACAGAGATGCTTTCATTGATGCAATGCTTTTGTTTGTTTTTTAATAAACCATGACTATTCTGTCCTTTTGCCTGCCCTTGCTAAGAAGAATGCAGCACCCATTCCCTGCCCATGAGGTCAGGGGGCCAACCCTGCCACTGCCTCAAGAACTGGGAATTATTAAATAAAAAATTAACTACAAAATTAAGTACTTGGGCTTTGTACCAAGAAAGCACAGAGGGTTGGAAATATTTGTAAGTAATTGGAGAGAAAGTATAACAGAGATACCACATACAAAAACTGGAGGGGAAAAAAAGTCATTGATATCCTAAATCCTGACCACAGTGAAGTGGGGTTGCTTTACAACTGCCCATAAATCATAGTTGGTTTTTTGAGTTATTAGTTCGTGGTTTCCACCATCCCCTTCATATTTCACTCTTTTCTCTTAGTTCTTTCATAACTAAGAAATACCCGTGCTCCTCCCTCAGAAAAGATTTCAGCTGCCCTAAATGCCAGGACAGAACTGCTGTGGCACCTGCAGCTGCAACTCCTCACACACACTTCTACTACACTCCTAAAGGTCGTATTAAAAAGCTTACAGATCACAGTATCAAACTACCACGGTCAATACTTATACTCCAACAAGAGAAATGTAGCAAGTTAATTGTTCACCACTGCAAATCACAGGCAACAATCACTGACAACAACCACAAAACCAGAGAAACAGCCCTGCACCTTATTCTGTCTCCTTCCACTGCAGTTGGATTTGTATTTTGTACCTGCTTTTATGCAACTCTCACTGTTTTGAGACACTTTACACACCGACAGGGTCAACTCCTTTGCAGATGTTCCACACTTTCTTCTCTGTTGTGGTGTGCATGCATTCAGATTTCCCTCGAGTGCCTGACAGTGCACATCACCTGTCTGGAGATGCACATTTAGAGATGTGGTATTTATTGCCTGCATCAGGGACTTTCTGTATAATGCACCAAAGCAGGGCAAGCTGGCTCATTACTTGCTGCCTCAAAGTTCAAAGTTCAGATCCAGACCCAGATGTTGAACTTTTTAAATATTAAGGACCGTCTGTTTTACTTTTAGTTTGGCTCATCAGAGAGAAAATCCCAGATCATGGTGTTTGGTGCTGGCTTTCTCAGTTCTGTCCCTGAGTTGCTGAGTAATCCTTGGGAAGCAAAGAAAATCCCGAAGCCTTTGCCTACCTACAGTATAAGACAGATATGCTACTAAAATGGTGTCCTCTTACTTATTTTCAATCTAACTATGTAAGACTGCAGTCAGTTGCCAGCACAGTGACTCAGCAGAGCCCCAAGCAGGGAAACGCCCTGCTGGGACTCCTGCAACCCAAAGGGAGCATGGCCAGGCACTGGGCCTTTCCTCACAGAACAGCCTCACCTGCTTTGGGCATCTGCAGGACACTCAGGACACCCACAGCAAGGGCTCCTGGAACCAGAATGCAAATTGCTTGTAAATAATGGAATAGGGACCAACGCACTTTGCCTATGCAGCCTTCAGATTTCAATGTTGTTTTATGAAAGCTTGGTAGTCCTCAACTCAGCATCTTTACATTACTCTGATTAATTTACACTTAAGTTTAGCAACATCCTTAATTTTCCATTGGAGAGCCTGCCTGTCACTTCCCCGTCTGCAACTCTCACACTAATACCTGTCGGTCTGGAAGCATGCCCCACATTCCTAACGGGAAAGCTCAGGTGCTCTTTGGGGATATTTGTCTCCCAAATCCTTTTGGAACGTGGAGCACATATAACAGATTTTCAGAGACTATCTGTTAATTAGTATCCACAGAACTATCAAGGGCATCTGTGGTGTCGAACACAGTATCCTCTATTCAGTAAGCAATTTATTTCAGGAGGTTGACTCATTTCCTTAAAGCTTTTTGAGCTATCTGTTGTGACTGAAAAAAATTCCGAAAATTTAGAAGTACTCAAGGAAATGAGCCAACACATCCTGGAAGAAATTCATCCAAAATACACACACAATAAGATAAGTCAGTCTCAGATTTCTAAAGAAATGAGCAGGAAGGAGTTCTGAAAGAACCTGAAATATTTTCTGTGAAACACAATGTTTGTTTCCCCTCATCGTAACTCTCCTTACGCCCACTTTAAAAGCAGCATATTATGGTTAATCAGGAAGCGGTCTTCCTAAGGTTTTTTTCTCCCTGCAAAGAAAAAAAAACCTTCCCTTAAACAGTTTAGTGGATCTCCCCTATACTTAAATTAAAAACACTGCTGTCTGTGTGCCTGATGAGAATTTTCAGAAACTGGTGCTTACCCCTAGAGGCACAGAGCCCATGGTCAAACCATATATCCACAAGAGAGCCTTCTCAGTGAGATGAGTAACACACCCCTGAATTACCTCATCACAGACTCATTACCTTCAAGGGTTTCCAGCAATGTATCAACATCTCAAGGCACTAGGAAATATTCCTGAGCATCAAATAAGCTACCTCAAAGTAACTGGTAGAGTTCATGTTTTTCTTTGGAAATTTAAATGGAATTTTATGACAATGTCTTGTTTTACTACGTTTAACTGCACAGCAGTCCTAAGCAAAAGGACATCACCTAAAAAATAGCATCTTATAACCTATTCTTCATCACATGACATGCAGTATATAGATGGTGAAGAGGGAGAAAAGGAGGTTGTAAGATCACTCAAGACTTTTGCAATCTACTTCAGCTGAAGACAATTTAGAATTTCCAAAATAAATTAACTTCTGAGTAATGCAGTGATGGCAAAAACTGAGCTTTCAAGTAATAACCAAAAAAACTGCTAACTTGTCTTAAGCACCATCTTGTCACACTCAGAGTAATAGGAATGATTTTTTTTCCCCCTATACATTGCCAGATCCTTTTCCTCACATATAGGCTTTAGTAGTTTTGCAGTGAGATGGATGAGTACTTCAGAGTTAAGATTTACCTCTTAAACAAAAAGGATACCAATACAGTTATTTCTCATCCCAAATATTTAAGCTGATGTCATGAAGATGAGAGAAATGAAGCCAAACACTGCTTATGATAAGTACTAAATAGCTCTGCAGATTAATCTGGATGAGACCAAAGCCAGAAGAAACACAAAAGTAATTTTGCAGTTCTTTAGAAGCAGTATCATTTTAACCAGTGCCAAAAATCATCAACGGAAGTCAAGAAAGGAGATAACAATTTTGCTTATTTAACTTTTTAGCATAAAATCTCAGAAATAAAAAGTGCTCTCTCTCATGGTGTTAACACGCAACAGCAAAAAAGAACACAACACTGTGTAGACTAATGAAGGCAAGGAAGTTTTATTAACTTGTGCAATTGTCTTAAAAGCACCTACATAAAACATTTATTTTTCTTTCTACGTTTCCAGCAGAATATTTTTTAAAAGCATTAATTCCCTGGGACTCTTCAGGCAACAAACAGAACCTAGGACTGAATGCAACTAGAAACAAAGGCTCACCAACTCAGCTACTCCCAGCAATACAGGTAAACCCAGACATAAGTAATTGCAAACAGTGCAATCAGACTTGCTCTCCTTTTACAGCAGCCTACAAATCACATCCCATCACAGCCTCTCTGCTGGGGTCACTGCTGCACATTGCAGCTAAGCAGGTCCAGTGGCAAATTACTGCCAAGAGTGTCCCTCCCACTCCTGATCCCCCACTCCTGCAGGTAACCCCTGCTGCTGTCCCTCAGCCCCTTCGAGATGCTAAACTGGCAGAGAGCTGTTTGTATTGGCAGAGCAAATGCTCTGCCAGCTTAGCGCTGCTCAGCCAGCGGGCGGGCAAACAGCAGCACCGAGCACAGTCGTCTACGTGAATCTGGAACACAGAGATTTTTGTTTAACTGCTTGAGCGGGAGAGAAGAAGAGCACTCAGTTCAGTGTGCTGTAATTAGGACTGCTTTCCAAACTTGAAACCTTTTGTGCTCATGACTTAGATTAGCGAATGCACAACAAACGCCAAAGCTCTTTGCATCCCTTGGGGCAGCGGCACTGATGTCAGGTGGGATGGCTGGGACTTCACTTCTGAACACGTAGCAGGGGTGTGGGTGGTTTGGGGTTTTTGAAGGGAACTGCACAATGCACTTTTCACCCTATTGCTCAAATTTACAAGTTTAAGAATACATCAAAGAAAGTGTTGCTGCCTGCACATTAAGTACCATCTCATCAATAACTCCTAAAAATCTTACTCATTTTTGACTTTGGTAGGTTGTTGCATCCTTATTCAGTATCTGGGAAGCAACTGCCTGTCTGGAAGTCTACTAAAATTGAAAGATGCATCTATGTTGAAAAATTTGTCAAACCGAATTTTCCCTCACCCTGCAGGCTACCATCTGCTGAACCATGTCATGCATGAAACTCTCGATACAAATTAGAAACATAGTGAACATAGAAATATATATTTTTTTTCTTTTTTTAACAAGGTCATTACTGGATATTTATCTCAGTGACAACCAAATGTGCCTGCTACTGCACTATAATGTTTTTCTACACATATCTCATTTTATGAAGCCAAACCCATTTAGGCTTAACTAGCTTCATATACAAGAAAGTGCTTCCACGTTTTATGGCAAAGATAAAACATTGATTAAGGTCCTGATTTTGCAAGGCATGGAATGCATTCAGTTCTTAGTCCTCTTCACAGATGAAACCTATCAGGTCCAAGCTTTCAGTTTTCACCTCTTGAAAATTATCCTCAAGTGTGACTTAAGTCACATGAACTACATTTTTGACCACCAGATAAAGTTTAAATTCTCAGGTAAGGACGCATTTAATAGAGCACGAGAGTTCACACCATATCTGGGTAGATATCTGTCTTTTTCCTCTCTGCCTTACTACAGTACATGCAGAATGAAAATGTTATTTTTATGGAAATTGTAGGTTCATTTTTTGCATTACCACACATTGGGAGATAAGGGATTAATTTATTCCCAAGGTTAGGGCAGGATTGACAAAGGCAATGAACCTACCATTTTTATGAACTTTCAAGGACTACTGACACATTAGTGATCAGTGACTTGAAACACGACGGAAGACTAAACAGTTTGACATTAACTCTGAATGACTGCCGCACAAAGGAGGCAGATCTCATGAAGAGAGTTTGAGCAGACCTTGAAACAAAGCTCAGAAGCACAGGATTTGCTTGCCTGAAAATTGGCTGCCCACCAAAGTGAGAGCGATGGAGTCCCGGCTGCTGCTGGGCACAGAGACAGGAAACGCTGCCAGGGCAGACGTCCCCAAGTTCTGCTGTGCCCACAGGGGGAGCGCCAGCGAAGCACAGTCCGTGTAACTGCGCAGCTCGCGCATCTTCGCCCCAAATCAGAGCCTCCCTCATGCCAAAACAGCAAAGCACACAAGGGCTGGGTGCCACTCTGGCCCTGCTCACCATTTTTCTGTACCAGAGAAGTTCCAGATCTGGCCATTCTCTGGGTCTTTTCTGTCCTTCAAATAGCATAAATTGCAGATAAATCTTGATGAGCTTTGCTAGGGAAGGAGGCCTATGAAAATCAGTAATGGCAGCTTCATTAACCTCCTCCAGTAATAATTTATGAACCTGTGTATCCAATATCAGAATATATTAAAATATTATATTAAACATATCTGGTAATAAAGCATTAGCTTCAGAATCCTGGTATGTTTGTGTCTCATCTTTTAGCTTTACCTACACCAGTCACATCCTTAACATATCCTATTTAGCACTCAGCTTGTAACACTTCTCCATTAATTGAGATTCTTACAGTCATTGATAAATCTGTGCAGATGCAGGAGCCAAGAACTTCATAAAAAATGTACAGGAGGAATTCTAGCACTATACATAATATAAAACTAATCCATAATCTATTTCTCACATGAAAAAAGACCCCACAGATGAACTAATGCAACTCCTTTTTCAATCCAGTTATCACTGACTTGGAATAACTGTTTTTCCCAAACTGTTTTGAAAATACTGTATGGCATGTTGATTTGATTATACAAAACAGCACTGGAAATGTCTTTAAAAAAATTAAAACCAACCTCCTTCAAACAAATTAAAACACAAGCTAACACAAGGCAGTTTTACAGTAACAGGAATATTACAAATTCAGAGGTCTACACTGTTTTCCATTATCCAGTGTTTGTATTTGCCATCTTCCCATCTGCTAGAACAGTCACTTCAAAAAGGCAGGGTGGGGAGAACACCACTTTCTATCCAAAGGATTATAAATGTTGTCATGCCAAAACCTCTTGCAGTGGAAAGATACTGACAACACAGCTGAAAATGTCCTCCCAGCAGCTATGTTTGTCTAGTTTTCAGGTCAGGGATATCTCAAAAACTGAAAAAAATACAATTAACTGAAAAGTTTGGATGTTCTGGTGAGACTTAGAATTCTGCACAGCTTAAACTTATATATCATCCTATGAGATCCTAGATTTTGGGAGTTTTAGCAGGGAATGAATTACTTTCTACACAAATAAAATGTATATATTTTAATATAACGAGTGTGTCTTTCCAGGCATCTGCTGCATGCAATGAAAACACACAGAGAAAACACTTTCAATCCACCTCTTCTAATTTTTTGCAGTAAAAAAATGGTATTATGCTGTCCATACACTGATTTTTGAGAAAAGTTCACCAGCTCACAACTGAAGAGGAGAAAGTACCAAATTCCATGTTGGTAAAAAAGGAGCTTTGTATGTGGGTCAGGACCTAGGAAGAACTGAAAGAATAAAACTGGAATGCAGTATCTGGAGGGAAAGCTTCCTAAGACCCTTGGTTTATTATAAATTTTTTTTTAGACCACTGCAGCCTCACCACACATGATTTTAGGATACAATTCTTACATTAGACTGCCTTCACTTTTCATTATCCCACTCAAGAGGTGGCCTTTCCCTAAATATTACTAAGTCACCAGCAAATGAAATTATTAAGGCAGCTTTTTCTCCACACTCTGTGGCTGATGACATCCAGCACAATGCCAGCCTCCTGGAAGTCAAAGCCAGAGACTCTCATGGAGCCAACTGGGTAAAGACCGACTCTTCTACACAGAAATTCAAGCCTGTGGTTTGCAGACCTTAGCAGCAACCACAAATTAATAGTTTTATGCCTAGCAACTAGTCAATAGACATGAACAGTACTGCTCATATTTTAAAGTACAGAAAAGGAAAGAACAGAACAGAAAAAAAAAAAAAAAAAATCAAGTGAATAATCAGAATTTTCTGGAAGATAATAAAGATATTACTTTGTATGTTTTCTATAATGCAAACCAAATAAATCTTCCAGGAATAAAGTATCTTAGCATTTTATAATCTCTCTGTCTAATGTGAGCCACTATTTTAAGCGTACTAAAGGCAGTTTATGCAAAAGCTTTTTTCTTTTTAATCCTGTCTGACCTGAAAAGGCGAGGCTCCAAACTCCATTACCCTAGGAAGCTTAGTATAAACCCAGAGTCTATCTAAATTGCCCTATATAACTTCACATTTGGGGGGCGAGGGGGGGGGGTGTTTCTTTTCATTTTTGTTTGGTTTTATAATGCTATTTTGGATCTAGGTATAACAAAAAGCCAAGCAGCCTCTATAAGCAGCTGATGGAAACAAATACAATGACCTTTGATGGTCAGCATTTTAAATGTGCTAAGGATCTCTAGAATGAGGGCATGCATCTCATAAATAGGACTCTGTAAATTAGGACAAAAATAGGCCAACCTAGGCAATTTGGCCATGGGAGACAGTCTATTTTAGCCAGAAATAGGGTTTGCTTCTCTCTGCTGACTTTTTATTCTTTATTTTGTACTTCCTGGTTTTTTTAATATGAGACTTCATGACAACCCATAACACTCATCAAGATGCAACTTCCCTCAGCATTCCACAAGCAGTGGCAAGTCCACCTGCTCATCTTTTTGAGCAGTTCTCACTTTCCGAGGAAGTCCTGGAACCCTGTTGCTATAATAACACAGTAGCAAGAAAATTGGGATCTCATAGTTCCTTCAAACTGAATATCCATTTTTCTCCTTTGATTTCAACTGGGGCCAATATTTTGCACAACTTTACTCACTACAGGACTCCAGAGCTTGACCACTCTTGACACAGCAAGATGCAGATTCCTTGTAAATAGAGGAAATAAAAAACAACCTCCAACATATTAAATATTGCTTGTAACAACAATAATTTTTAAAACAGGCATATACAAAGCAAAAACTGAGTTGCTACTGAACAAGAAAACCTTATGGGTGGAAGAGGATGTCTGTTAAATTCTGTAGTCTTCTACAACTTCAAACGATGAAGGTTTTTAGTCTAAATCCTAATTAAAAATAGAGAATTTTTGAGAAGAGGATCTCTTCCTTCCTTTTCATTAGGACAGAAAGACTGAAAATTCAAAGTAAGCACAAGTGCAATATCTCTACTAAAAAGCCCCCTCTTCAAATTTCATCAAGCCTTGTCACTCCCCAAGTGACAATCCTCATTAACAGCCCTGAATAAAAAATGACAAGTACATTCTAGGCAGAGCTTAAAGCTGAATTCAAAATGATAAACCTGTATTTCAGATTTGACAATTTCACATTTCACACAACACTGCCCAATTTACCCAAAGAGAGCGAATAACATTTCTGCCTTGCACGCAGTCTCAGTGGGACTCCCCCCTGTGCTTTCACAGCTGTGGTATCTGCATTCCCACACATCTCGCCTCTGGAGATACAAAGCCGCTTTAACGAAACTTCATGGACAAGACTGTTCCAGAAGTGCCACTGACACTTTTAAAAGTTCAGCCAGTACAAATCCAGAAATAGCCAGGAAAAAGGATGTTTGCCTTCACAAAATACACTGTGTCCCTCACATACACTCTTCTTCTGGTAATCCTTAGGAATACACTGGGAAAGAACAAGAACATGTATACAGAGCAGTCTCTGCAAGAAAACGGGCCATGTTTTAACATACACACTGATGAAACAGAGGAAGATACAAGTAGGGTACAAGTGAGCAAACTCACATATATAACTAAAAACATTATTTAAAATACAAATTTATAGAAAATTTGAGCATGAATTTAGCTGCATAGGATTATTCAGTTAGGTTCAATTTCTTGCATTAAAAATGAAAGACCAAAAGTTTCTGTAGAGGACTATCCCATGAATTAATGCCTCATAAAATACAGTCTTTTCTACAAAGTATTTGTTCATTTATATCTTCCTTTCCTTTTTTAATAAAATAACAAGAAGTCTAAAAAAAAAATTCACATGCACTTAAAAAAAATTTAAAAATCAATCCTTCATAATAAGATGATTCTGTGATTCTCCCCTTGGGCTTTTCTCGTTTTAAAAAGGTAACATTTATTTTCATAACCATTTAGCAGGCCAAACATTTCACTGAAGTTGTACTGTTCTAGGAAAAGCTCCATCTACTCTTCCCTAGTGAAAGCAAATCAATCACCTGCAAAGCACCTAACAGCAGAGGCAGTGACTCTGATTGCTGACAGTCTTGTGACCAGCTGCACCAATCAATGTCTGGGGGTATGTGTACAGTGGGTTCTGGCCAGCCTGTTATAAAGAAACTTCTATTAAGAAGTTTGGTGGGATTCATAGTGAGCCACTGCAGTTCTAACCAAGCAGTAAAACCACACTCAGAAGCACAGAACTGCCTTCTCATTATAGAAAACTAATGAGAACATGCTAATTGAGTAAATTAATGAATGAAGAGGCAAGACCGCTTCCAGTGCTCCATTTTCAATTCCTTTTATAATGGATGTAATTATATGAAACTTAATTTGAGCTGAAAATGTACCTGCATTGCTTCAGACCTTTGCCAGATCTCTCTACAAATGCCTGAACTCAGAATGATGGTCATTTTAGAATGTTCATCTTCTCCTCACAGAATCAACAATCACTTTTTCCCTTCAAAACACCGATCTGTCTTTCATGACAATTAACTGCACAAGCAACATTAAATAAAAAAAAAAAAAGCCACCGGACTGTGCTTTTGGTGCTTTGGGGTTTTAAAATAACCCCAAAAATAATATTTGCCTCTTTCTGCTCCCAGCTCCTTGAAAAATGGTGCTTTACTTGAAGACATGGGGGAATACTGGAGGTACAGCAGCAAGCTGGCAGAGCCCCAGTGACGCCTTGTGTTAGTGACCACACACAATTCCCAGTGCCTTCAGGAGCCTGTGCCAGAGGGGAGACTTAAATGAAATAATTTTCATTTTAAACAAAGACCAGGATGGAGAACCTCAAGCAACTACATTAAATGTTAATAACATGTTTGAGAATGGAGCTTTTATTCTTAAAAATATTCACCAACTAGCATGCCTCTCCTGAGAAAATAAGTTCTTGCAAAGGAGTAAGTGGAAACTGGAGGTACTTCACAGCAATTATCACAAAGGACTGAAAATACTGGATTACACCTGTAGAATTTAACTTACCTTAACTGCGGCTATAAAAGTTATGCAAATTAAGAGGTTTTTTTAACACTTGAAAGAGTTGATCAAAAATCTTAACATCAAAGACAGACAGGCATGCCTATCAGACTATGTCCTTACCTCTGCTGTTAAAAAATGTGCAATTTTATCATTCAGAGTGATAAAACCACAAGTCTTAAAGGAAACACTGCTCAGATCTATTTTAAATCAGTAACAAAACTCACACCACCATTCATGGATTTCAAGTGGCAATGGAGACAAAAGCTTCTGGACCTTCCACCATTTAACAAGAAATCATTCACATACTCTGTATTACATGGTAGTATAAGGGGGGTTTAGGCCCAAGAAGACATAAATATGGGTGTTCCACAGGATTCTTACCCTGTGGTAACTTAATATTGTTTTATATTTTACAGACTAAACAGACTGAATGTAGAAATATTTTTAATCATAAAAATAAGATAAAAATCACTTTCAGCCTACAGTAAGAACCAATAAGAATGTTACAGAGTTGCTGCATTTTAGCTTACTGAATATCAATCCTGAAGTGCTGTGAACCATAAAAAAACAACAGGAAAGATTGTTAAGCCTTTATGCAGATGAAGTTCTCGATGTATTTAAATTAGAATGTTTAAGTTCATTTAGCAGGCTGTGCATTTTACAGCACAGATCACACTTTGATTGCTAATGCTGTTGGGAAGATCCATTTCTGTTTATTATGGAGACACTTCAGTTAGGTGGCTTAAAGGTTAGTGCATATCCACAGTTTGTTCCAGGAGAGACTGCAGCTTACACAGCAACTCCAATACAGCTTTTATAGCCAGGTATGCACTGGAACAACACAAGTCAATAATGTCCACTTTGTGGAACTACGATAATGTTGGAAAAAATACCAGACGAAAAGAAAGAGAACTAGAAACAGCATCTACACAGAATGTAACATTAAGTGATGCAGAGATGGAACATCTTGTGAAAAGGTGGCACAGCAAATATCTCTCAAAAATCCTACTGAGGCCAATTTCATTGCACTACACTTAGTCCCAGCACAGACAAATTTCCAGTGGTCAAAACTGTCTCCATCAGTTTGTGCTATCATGTTTCTGGCAGCTTGAACTGACCATTCTCTCTACATGAGTAATCAGGTTCAGAGAAGCAGCACAATTTTGCAACAAATGAACCCATCAGTCCCACTTAGTGAGCACTGGTTAAATTCAGTGCACTGGTTAAATTCAGTGCACGTGAAGGGATTCCTTGAGAAGGTGACTAAAGCCCATGTGCCACTCGAGGTACCCAGGTACCGGCTATGCTCCTTTCCTAGTGGGGGCATAAAGGCTGTCCTTTGGACAGCTCCAAACCACACATGCAGCAGGGACATTTGCATCCTTGATTAAACACAACACACAGGAAAATCACAACCCAGAGAGGTTACTGATGCTCTCAGCACCAACTGACCAACTGATCCACTCCTTTTGAGCCACATTATTTGCTAGTGCACACACAGCCCACAGGCCCTTGCATGCCAGCCTAGAGCTCTTTCCAGCTCCTGCCTATGAAATAGCCCGAACAGCACAAAGAAACCCACACAGAAGAATCTCTGGAGAGGATTTCCTTCTACATGAACTCCTCATAAACAGAAATTTTCGCTCCTTCAGAACTGATACTATTTCAGTTCTACAAAATCAAAGACTTATGTAAATGATAATGTAGCTTTTCACAAATGGTAAGTGGTTACTTGTCCAAGATAATGTATAAGCATTGGACTGTAAGCACATCGAGTTACATGATGAATATGGTACTTCAAATTTTCCAGTCTGTAAGCCAGCCACCAGCAAAGGTGGAAACAGGAAACTGTATGCTTAAGAATAATGCATTTCATCTTCTAGCAGGTCACTGTGGAACCAGATCTACATTAATTAGAATCATGTTTTTACATACTTCACTGCATGGAGAAAAGCAAAGAGGAATCCAAGGCAACTCTCTGCAGTCTTATCTCAGCTTTATCTGTAGATTAGTCCTGTAGTGTACCAGAACACGTCAGAAAATAAAATAGGAAGTGACAAAATAGCAAGAAACACACAAATATTACAACATAATTCTAACTTACCTATGTGATAAAGTCCTATCCAGTCAGTTGGATCTACTTCTTCCTTAATATCCCAGAAAATGATGAGGTTCTGAGACTGTCCCAAGGTGTATTCATACATGCTGGCTGTCAAACTAGACCTGCTATCCGAGGTCACTAAATCAGTGTCACTGTTGGCACGCTGCAAGTTCATATTCTCAGGCATGGTGCCCTGAGAGGCCAAGCTCTGCAGGTTCTCGGGGCTCAGGGTGTACCGGAGCTGTGGGTTGCGGCGGCGCACAAAGAGCAGATGTTCTCGGGCTGAGCTGGCCATCTCTTCTCCACTTTTGTCAATTCACGTAAAAAAGTTGTTGTTCAGAGATCTATCATGAAGAAGGAAAAAAGTAAGTTTAAAGTGAGACAAGAGGTGACTCAGTTATTAAACGGAGAAGTATTAGTGCAAAAATGTTCCCACAGAAGCCTAAAACAGACTGAGTACAATCTCTTTCTTCATTGCCCTACCAATGCAAAGAACTGAGTGTCTGTACATTTAAAAAACCCCATGATTCACATACAACAAAATGTTTTGTGGTGTATGTTAGCCATACACCACAAAATAACATTTATAAGCCAGAAAACAGCAGAAAGCAAATCATCCAATCTATGAAGCGAGAACAGCTGTAGTAACAAAGCTAATTTAAGTTTGGCCTTAAGAGTGAAATAGCCTTAAGAGCAAAGACACAATGAACTCATCTTCCACCGTAAAAATCACAGCACTACATGATGGATATGGTAGTTTCAACAATACTCTCTATGCCCTGTTTGATCAGCATGAGTAAAGTGATGCAGATAATGGTAAGGTTGGACATATTTCAGTAGAAATATGGTATCCCAGACTTATGCTACTATAAAAACATCTTGTAAGGATTTCATCTTATAAGGTAAAAGCATAGCTTCTGAGGTGCTCTATACCATACAAACACGTCAAACCATTGACTGAGGTACTTCAGACTATTGATATACATCCAACTAGTCAGTTCATCTGTGCAGTCAAATTGTTTTGTCCTTTTCCATCCATTAGAAAATAGAGGCCTTATAAATTCAACAGTCTTCCTCCAGCCTTGACAAGACACTTCCTTGAAGTGTCTTCCCTGAAAGGGTGATGCTAATATCATCACACCATACATTCACAAGCAGAACTTGCATTTCATTATCCACAGACTCTAAAAGTATTGTCATTTGAAAATAAGCCCTCACATTATTCACAACTTGAGATAAATCATCTCACAACTCATCTTCAATTTTCTTTTCAATAATAATTCAGTGCATGGACTACTCAAGTGTATCAAAAATACTTCTGCTATTTTTCAGTTTTTCTTAAATGGGAGATGTTTTGAAACACTAAGAACTAACAAAGGGGAAAAATAAGGTTCAACTTATCCAGTTGTGTGCAGTCCATCACACACTGTATGTGATTCAGCATCAAATAATGCAGAAAAGGAAGGAAACAAAAATCCAATTCAATAGTTCTGCATACATAGAAATGACATAGAAATGATCACATTTACTTCACAAAGCACATGACACAGTCTTTCCTGACATGAAGAATATTTTGGCTGCATACACATTTTATTTCCAGTGCTGGACATCAGCAGGGTTCACTACCTCCTCTCTGCCATGTTCCCGCACACTGCCTCTGACATCTGGGTCAGTGACAAAAGGGAAACTTTGGTAAAAAGGGCCTTTTCAAATGAGAGTTGGGGGAGTTAGTATCTTGTTTCTCTATGCAAAGTTTTATTCACTAGATCTGAAAATCCCAGAGAGCTTTGAGACCAGAAAGGTTAGTAAGAAAGGGTCACTACCTTCCCTACAAGCCAGTGAAACACATAGGGATCAGCCCTGTGATCTGAGGAACAACACACACTACATTTAAGTGTTAAATGTCACAGTGACAGAGTTGTACCCCCAAGTCAGGAGGTCCCAATTTTCTCCTGAGCCTGCCACCACAGCAAGCAGTTCATGCACCTGCCTGGGAACCACGTCCCTCAGCGCCAGGAGATCAGGCAACATTAATTAACAGATTGACAGAGAGTTATTAATTTTATTTTCTTCTGTCCCACAGCCACAGATTTATGTATTTTTGAACTGCTGTATGCAGTGTTTTTATGGCAGTAAATTCACTGCAAAATAAGTGTCCTGCAGGCGTACTACAAGTTAAAGACAAAGTTTTAATAGGAGGGGTGAAGAAATTTCCTTCAGCTGCAGAGCCTTACACTGTACCCAGGGCAGCACTGGCATTTGTTGGAACATACTGAAAATTTATATGTGGCAGATGGACAAACTCATCCATGATTAAGGATACATGAGAATTAACTTGTACTAGCAAGGACTATGCCACAGTTTGAGAGATGAAAATAGCCCGAGAAAATATTAACTGCTTTGCAACTGTCCATTTTCTTGAGTCCTAATGGCCATCATTCTGGTGAAACACATTAGTTTCTGAAAGTAAAGTAAACCACAAATCTAAATGCTGGGTAACTTGTCTGATCCTATTCATAATTCCAAGTGTGATGCAAACAAACCACATAAAGCAACTGAAATCAATATGCAGCCAGCGAGTTAAACTCACATGTAAATGAGATTCTACTGCAGGGAAAAAATACCTCCGAAAATTCAGGACTCATAAGCTTTTAGAGCATCGTCTAAATTCAGTAAAAGAGGTTGCAAAGGGGCCCTCATGTCAGATAGTACTCTGCTATGTAGTATCTCAGTGAGATTAATTAAGGATATTTGTAGAGAGAGAAATACGACACACATTGTAAAAGGGGAAAAGATGATTGCCATAAAACCCAAACCATAAGAAGTCATAGAAGGGCAAAACGAGCTACTACTTCAATTATTTCCAATCTAGAAAAGAAACAAAAACCTTACACAGTGCCTTCCTGCCTACAAAAGAAATGAGTTCATTGGGTTAACAATTCCTGATGTCTGTCACTAATAACATAAGTAGCAGAACACTAACACATACATCCTACCATAGACTGAAAATAAGAATTATCCTCCCACCTTCAACTCCTGCTAAGCATGACTGAAACAGCATTTGCACCCAGACTATGCTGTAAAGACAATGCCCAGGATTAGCTGTGTGCACCTGCCCTGCCATGAAGGTTCAGCTCATCAGGCTGAACGCAATCAGAGCAGTGGTATCACTGACTATCACACCAAGCTGGCCAGGCATAGTGTTTCATGAAGGCAAACTGAAATCTTCAACCTGAATTAAAAGCATAGGGAAATAGAGGCATCCAGGAAATCAGCAGATACTAACTTTAGCAAACTATTGCAGTTGAAAAGTGAAACCTGTACCAAAGCTGCTTATCCGTATCACAGCATTTTCTTCAGTACTTGAAAAGAAGCATAGAGAGAAAAAGAACTGATTTCCTCTTAATCTCTAAGTGGCCCAAGTTCAGGATTATTTCTATCTAAATATACTCCCCAATTACTAATCATAGAGGAACTAGAACTGGGAAACGGTTCCACTTAAAAAACAAAATACAGATAGGAAAAATCCTCTTGCCCAACCTTCACTAAAGGAGATTGAAAAGAAACATCAGACCATTTCACACAGTCAAATATTCAATAGTTTAAAAAAATGTATGAATCGAAGTCCAAGAGTTCCAGCACAGGAATAACCAAAAAAAATCCTACCCCACCACGCAAAAGAAACCAGCGTTCACATGCTGCCCTGTTTATCTTACTCCTAACAGTGATTCATTTCTTGTTTATGTAGTGCTCTTTGATGTGGCTTACGGGTGCTGCTCGCAGGCTCTTCCCGCAGCACTCCGAGTCAAGCAGCGGCGCAGGGCTGGCCCCGAGCGCATGACCCGGCCCCGGCGGACACGGCCTGTGCTCTGCGCGGGCGGCCCGGGGCGCTGCCGGGGAAGTGCTCATTGACCCACTGCACCAGGGCACTGCCGGGGAAGTGCTCATTGACCCACTGCACCGGGCACTGCCGGGGAAGTGCTCATTGACCACTGCACCGGGGCGCTACTGGGGAAGTGCTCATTGACCCACTGCACCGGGCACTGCCGGGGAAGTGCTCATTGACCCACTGCACGGGGCACTGCCGGGGAAGTGCTCATTGACCCACTGCACCTGGGCGCTGCCGGGGAAGTGCTCATTGACCCACTGCACCGGGCACTGCCGGGGAAGTGCTCATTGACCCACTGCACCTGGGCGCTGCTGGGGAAGTGCTCATTGACCCACTGCACCGGGCACTGCCGGGGAAGTGCTCATTGACCACTGCACCGGGCACTGCCGGAGAAGTGCTCATTGACCACTGCACCGGGGCACTGCCGGGGAAGTGCTCATTGACCCACTGCACCTGGGCGCTGCTGGGGAAGTGCTCATTGACCCACTGCACCGGGCACTGCCGGGGAAGTGCTCATTGACCCACTGCACGGGGCGCTGCTGGGGAAGTGCTCATTGACCCACTGCACCGGGCACTGCCGGGGAAGTGCTCATTGACCCACTGCACCTGGGCGCTGCTGGGGAAGTGCTCATTGACCCACTGCACCGGGCACTGCCGGGGAAGTGCTCATTGACCACTGCACCGGGCACTGCCGGGGAAGTTCTCATTAACCACTGCACCGGGGCACTGCCGGGGAAGTGCTCATTGACCCACTGCACCGGGCACTGCCGGGGAAGTGCTCATTAACCACTGCACGGGGCACTGCCGGGGAAGTGCTCATGGACCCACTGCACCGGGCACTGCCGGGGAAGTGCTCATTGACCCACTGCACCGGGCACTGCCGGGGAAGTGCTCATTGACCCACTGCACCTGGGCGCTGCTGGGGAAGTGCTCATTGACCCACTGCACCGGGCACTGCCGGGGAAGTGCTCATTGACCCACTGCACGGGGCGCTGCTGGGGAAGTGCTCATTGACCCACTGCACCGGGCACTGCCGGGGAAGTGCTCATTGACCCACTGCACGGGGCACTGCCGGGGAAGTGCTCATTGACCCACTGCACGGGGCACTGCCGGGGAAGTGCTCATTGACTCACTGCACGGGGCACTGCCGGGGAAGTGCTCATGGACCCACTGCACCGGGCACTGCCGGGGAAGTGCTCATTAACCACTGCACCGGGCACTGCCGGGGAAGTGCTCATTGACCCACTGCACCGGGCACTGCCGGGGAAGTGCTCATTGACCACTGCACCGGGCACTGCCGGGGAAGTTCTCATTGACCCACTGCACCGGGCACTGCCGGGGAAGTGCTCATTGACCCACTGCACGGGGCACTGCCGGGGAAGTGCTCATTGACCCACTGCACCGGAGCGCTGCCGGGGAAGTGCTCATTGACCCACTGCACCGGGCACTGCCGGGGAAGTGCTCATGGACCCACTGCACCGGGCACTGCCGGGGAAGTGCTCATTGACCCACTGCACCGGGCACTGCCGGGGAAGTGCTCATTGACCCACTGCACCTGGGCGCTGCCGGGGAAGTGCTCATTGACCCACTGCACCGGGCACTGCCGGGGAAGTGCTCATTGACCCACTGCACGGGGCGCTGCCGGGGAAGTGCTCATTGACCCACTGCACCGGGCACTGCCGGGGAAGTGCTCATTGACCCACTGCACGGGGCACTGCCGGGGAAGTGCTCATTGACTCACTGCACGGGGCACTGCCGGGGAAGTGCTCATGGACCCACTGCACCGGGGCACTGCTGGGGAAGTGCTCATTGACCACTGCACCAGGGCACTGCCGGGGAAGTGCTCATTGACCCACTGCACCAGGGCACTGCCGGGGAAGTGCTCATTGACCCACTGCACCGGGCACTGCCGGGGAAGTGCTCATTGACCCACTGCACCGGGCACTGCCGGGGAAGTGCTCATTAACCACTGCACCGGGCACTGCCGGGGAAGTGCTCATTGACCCACTGCACCGGGCACTGCCGGGGAAGTGCTCATTGACCCACTGCACGGGGCACTGCCGGGGAAGTGCTCATTGACCCACTGCACCTGGGCGCTGCTGGGGAAGTGCTCATTGATCCACTGCACCGGGCACTGCCGGGGAAGTGCTCATTGACCCACTGCACCGGGCACTGCCGGGGAAGTGCTCATTGACCACTGCACCAGGGCACTGCCGGGGAAGTTCTCATTGACCACTGCACCGGGCACTGCCGGGGAAGTGCTCATTGACCACTGCACCAGGGCACTGCCGGGGAAGTTCTCATTGACCCACTGCACGGGGCACTGCCGGGGAAGTGCTCATTGACTCACTGCACGGGGCACTGCCGGGGAAGTGCTCATTGACCCACTGCACCGGGCACTGCCGGGGAAGTTCTCATTGACTCACTGCACCGGGCACTGCCGGGGAAGTTCTCATTGACCCACTGCACCGGGGCGCTGCTGGGGAAGTTCTCATTGACTCACTGCACCGGGCACTGCCGGGGAAGTGCTCATTGACCACTGCACCAGGGCACTGCCGGGGAAGTTCTCATTGACCCACTGCACCGGGCACTGCCGGGGAAGTGCTCATTGACCACTGCACCTGGCACTGCCGGGGAAGTTCTCATTGACCCACTGCACCGGGGCGCTGCTGGGGAAGTTCTCATTGACCCACTGCACCGGGCACTGCCGGGGAAGTGCTCATTGACCCACTGCACCGGGCACTGCCGGGGAAGTGCTCATTGACCCACTGCACCGGGCACTGCCGGGGAAGTTCTCATTGACTCACTGCACCGGGCACTGCCGGGGAAGTTCTCATTGACCCACTGCACCGGGGCGCTGCTGGGGAAGTTCTCATTGACTCACTGCACCGGGCACTGCCGGGGAAGTGCTCATTGACCCACTGCACCAGGGCACTGCCGGGGAAGTTCTCATTGACCCACTGCACCGGGCACTGCCGGGGAAGTTCTCATTGACCACTGCACCTGGCACTGCCGGGGAAGTTCTCATTGACCCACTGCACCGGGGCGCTGCTGGGGAAGTTCTCATTGACCCACTGCACCGGGCACTGCCGGGGAAGTTCTCATTGACCCACTGCACCGGGGCGCTGCTGGGGAAGTTCTCATTGACCCACTGCACCGGGCACTGCCGGGGAAGTGCTCATTGACCCACTGCACCGGGCACTGCCTTCGGCCCCCGCGCTGCGGCACCGCAGAGGAGCGAGCCGAGGCCGGGGCACTGCACGGCGAGGGTCCCTGCCCTCGGGGAGTGCTCTGCTGTCTCTGCTGCGGAGCGACAGACGGGCAGCAAGAACTGTCCTGCCCAGCCGACACCCAAATGTCCCCCATTCGTGGGATCACTGAATCATTTAGGCGGAAAAAGACCTTTAACAACATCCAGTCCAACCATTAAGCTAACACTCAGAGGTTCACCACTGTCAATGTCTGACAACTCCTTTGCTGAAGAAATTTTCCCTAATATTCAAACCTCCCCAGGGGCCGCTTGAGGCCATTTCCTGTGGACCTTTTGCTTGTTACCTGGGAGAACAGACTGACGCCCAACAGCTTTGAGGTAGTTGTAGAGAGCCATAAGGTTCCCCTGAGCCTCTTTTTCTCCAGGCTAAACACCCCCTTCAACCGCTTCTCACAGGACCTTCACCAGCTCCCTTGTTCTCTTTCGGACACAATCAGATCATGCTTGGTATATCTCTCGAATGCCGCTCCCATGCTGAGGTAAGCAATCCCCATAATTATACTGGCTGAAGAACACATTAAGAATACAAAGAATAGAAAACATGCTGGTTTTCCAATTACACACTGTGTGACACTGCTTTGTTCAGTACAAAGATTCATAAATGCTGCAATATAAGGTTCAAATTGACCATCTGTCTGAGCTCAAAGTGGCTGAGAAAATGCTTTTTGAATAAATTCAGAATTTGGGAATCCTTCTCCGCACAGAACTCAAAACCAGCATATTTTCTGGGAGAAGGTAGGATTCCAGTCCCTACACTGGTTTCAGACGTGCTAGAAACTCTGGCAAAAGCAGAATGGTCAGAATTCACTGTCGGCTGCAAAACCTGCCTGTGCAGCTGGGTGATGGATAACCATCATTCACTCATGTGCTTCACCACTGCGCTTACCCTGCTTCAGCACATAAAGAGCTTTTATCTCCTCTAGAGCTGCTGTGCACCTCTGCCAGCAGGACAGATGGGCCCCTCCCAGTAAAACTCACCAGCCACTTACTCAGCTTGATCATCAGGAACCGATTTGGCCTGAGACAAAGGGATTAACTGGATAGCTCTTTAACTCAATAGCTTCCTTTCAGGCCTGTATTCTACTATTTCAGGTAGAAGATTTGGTCTATGAAAAATAAAATAAAAACACTCACAACAAAATAATAAAATCTGATAAAGCTGGCATCCTTTCTCTGCAGACAAAAATGAGAGAAAAGCTTCATCTTTCTGCCCAGATGTCCTTTTCTTGTTACTCCTGCTGGGATATTTCCAAGAATTTCTACTCATCAAGTTTTCTGCAATCCACATAATGGAATTTCTCTCAGAAGGTATTTCGCTGATTAGTAGGATTTTTCTCCATTAGCTAACATTCTATCAGATCCAAGTTAAGCTAACACATTTGGATGCTTCCTATTCAATCACCAAGATAAAGATGAATATAAAAGCTGTCACAGTATTCAAGAGCCAAGAAAAACCAGTTCTTTGGGATCTCTATTTTTCTCCACTGATTAACATGTAGAGGGTAATAAAGCCTTTTCACTTACATGGCCATGGCTATATCCTAAGTCTTTAGGATGATTTAGTTCATTAATTAATAATCTTGTATCGTGTCGTGGAAATTTAATTTTATTCCAGTAGATAATGAAATTCAATATTTCAAAAATATAACTACCATCATATTACGTAACTGACCAGTTCTGAGCATCAACAGCAGGCAGAAAGTGATGAGATCCTTCAGCTAAAATATAGTCATAACTGTTCAATATTGCTACCTAGAAGGCCTGAGTACTCATTAAGTCTGCATGTTTTAAATAATTACTTATGCAGGTGGATGATACAAACAAGTCCAGTGATGGCTATGTTGGAGGCAAAAAGTGATCATTCCAAACCTAGAGAATTTGTGATCTAATGAAAACCAAAAGAGAGATGTCATAAGCTTGAAAAATCAAATCATTACACTCTGACACCATTTTTCCTTTTAATTACAAGGATACTGAGGATATATCAGAAATATTAAAAGGGAAAGAAGAGCTCTCTCTTTTTTCACCCCAGTTATTCTATTTTGCACATTTGTCAGTAAGTTTGTATTCACTATTTTTCCTGAACAGGCAGTGCTGGATATTACTTTTATTTGGGGAGCCCTTGAAAGATACTAAAAATTATTGGAAGCTACCATCATAACTGACACAGGACTTAAATACAGCTGAAATACTTAAATGTTCTTTAATATCTCTCTTTTAAAATGAAATAAAAGTTGCTTTAATTCAGCTTTAAATTAATTGGATAGTAACTGTCTTGAAATATAAATTGTTTCCAGAAGCACAGAGACAAGTTAAATTCAGAAACATTATTCTTCTGCTGATCTGCTTACTTCCTTCTTCAACAAAGGTTCCAGAGACTTTCCAAGTCCCCCAGACTTTCATAATAGGACAATTAGTGGATACTCTTAGAAGCAGCTTAGCCTGAAGCAATGATGATATAAGAACATAAACTTGCCAGGTTCCAGAAACAAACCTATATGTGCATGATCTTTTAACCAGGTTTCCTTTTTAATCAAGAAAATTGCCAAGAAGGTCAACTTAAGCATCTTGAAAGACACAGCACTCCATAGATCTTCTCCCAAGAGAGATGTTTTGACTCTTCCATTCAAACTATCTCCACAGGAGTGCCAGACTCAATGACATGCCCCACGCTGGGCTGGCTGTGCCAGGTAGCTGGCCTCCCTAGGGGAAGAGGTAGAGGTCCTCCAAAAAATCATTCAGAGGAGCAAAACCACTCCCTCTCTTGATCTGTGGAGGAAGCTGCAGTAACTCAAGACTGAGCAAAAGAAGACAGAATTTTGTCGAGATGTCCTTGTTGCCCTGCTCTGAGCCATGCAGGGAGTAAACTGAGCTGAGAAAACTCTGCCTTCAGTCTGCTAACTCCTCCTCTGAACTCACTGCTGGGAAATCACAACTAGCAATTTCTGGAAACTGGACTCAGATGTTTTAAGGTAAAGCTAAAAATTACTGCACCGAAATTTGACACGAGTGCGGCTGTACAGGAGAGGGAGGAAGAAAGTAAAGAACATCCGTGTGCATCTCCAGTCTGCTTTGGACTCAAAGCTGGTGACTCAGCTCAGATGTTAAACATCAGCTCAGATTACAAAGCCACCATATAATTTAGACTGGCTGAAAATCTACCCTGAGGGAAAAAGCATACAATTCAGCATAAATATATACTTTAAGAAAACAGTCCATGCATTATTTGGCCAGAGAATAGCTCAGTTAATTCAGAGTGCAACAGAATATCTATTTTCAATAGATCTTCGTACAGTTCATTTGTGAGTCCCATACACTTTTGTATCTACCTGGAAACAAATGTCACTCTCCTATGACCTTAGCTGCTTGAGTAAGGCTTCCATCTTCTACCCAACAACAGCAACTTCCCGACACCAGGCAGAAGTTACTGCTCAACCCAGTTATGAAGGGTTGTGCATATTTCTGACAGGTCCACACACCCTGCCCAGTAGCCCACCAGGCACTGGGCTTTCAGTACAACATACTGCATTAATTATCAGGCAAAAGCTTCACCATGGAGCAAGCTGGTCCACAGCACACTGGCCACTGGTCAAAAGAGTGAAAGTTATAAATATGGGCCCAGAGAGTAGTGCACACATCCATACTCATATGCATAGCCTGGCATCCTACAGTTATACCAGTTTTAGAGGGTACTTACTGACATACTTTGTTGTCAATGAAGACAAATGTCCCATGTCCCTGCAATGCTGTCTCCACAGCTCAGGGGGAGTAAGGAAGCCCTAAAACATTTCGAGCTAACTCAGCCACATTAATTATGGAGAGGAACACTGAGAGCCTGGATAACCTGTGCAAAATTGTATGGAAGGGATAATGGAGGGTTCATCTAATCCCTTCTGCTGCAGCTGCCAGGCTGTGAGATCCAGCTGGCCTGCAGATGTATCTTAGTATTGCTCTGCAGACATACAGGAGGATGTCCATTGCCTAAAACTCATCCCTGTCCTTCACTGAAGTAATAATATAAGAACTACACATAAATTTAAGTTAAACACAGTAGATAGGCCCCTATCTTCTAGACTACTCATGTAAGAAACAAAACTTGACTGGAAACTGCAGAGCAATTTCACAGCCAACAGGCCATGTTCCATATGTATTATATGCCTGCCCTTACCTCCCTCCTGGTGTGGCAACTGCTTTAACCAAGTTCATTTATTTCAGTAATCTTACCTGTAGCACCAGCCCTCAGAGCAGAGTCCATAACTGAGGCAGAGACTCAAGGTACAGCCATGTAGCCATTAAACCCTGCATACTGTGAACTATGGCCTTGGATAATTCAGGATGCAATGGTACTACACATAAACTTTAAAACCAAATCCCTGCTGCCAGGCTTTGATCTTGAGTGTCCATGACACAGCTATATCTGCTGCTAGTTGCTGTTGATTGGTTGTCCTCAAGAGTTTCCCTTCAAGTACTGATGCAGCTGCTCTCAGTTTAGACTTTTGATGCCAGGTCACGCAATCATCTAAAATACAGTCCCCTTCAAGTGTCTATACTAGAAAGACAGACAATAATCTGTATGAGAAGCTACTTTGTCACAGGATGGGAAAATGAGAATTCAATTATTCTGTGAATAAACTATAATATATGCTTATACTTACATATGTGAAAGCCTGCAGGAACATATAAATGACGAAGAAAAAAAAAAAGAGTAACCCATTCAACTCTCTTGAAATCCCTCCTGTCTTTAGGACTTCCAGAACATCAGCAGCAACAGCCCAGAGTTACTCAATTATAAGTTTTCCCCCAAGACTTTTTCACAAGGGACAGTAAAGACCAAAATAAAGAACTTCTGAAGAACAGAAAAACTCAGCATTTGCCTGTTAGGGAAAGGAAATAAACACGTAACTAGAAGAAAGAGCACAATGCCAAAAAGCTTGACAAACAGAAAAGAAGTTTTCCTTTGAAAAAAGAAAGGAAATCTGCCAGGCCAAAAAAGCCACAATTCAAAAAGCCATTTATAAAATAATGCACTTGACAGAAGAAGCAGTACAATTATTTACTGCTTACTATGAGAGTAGTTCTGCAGTTTCATTACAAGGCTCTGCAACCTGTACCCAAGCAGAAACTATTGAATGAGTGTCACATCCATGAATGACAGCTATATTTTAGTGATACTTAACAGAGCCTGATTTAAGCATTTACATGGCAGTTATTAAAAGCTGGTGTATGTATATTGATATATGCAATAAACATTTCTATAAATTCATTTAAATTCAATTTTTAACTGGAAATCCATTCTATGCTGATGGAAATCCTTGGAATATACAATGAATATGAATGAACATTCATTGTTCTACCCATCCAAGCCCAAATCCAATACAATCATTCCCATTTTCCAGCCTGTACGAGCTCAATTTTCTACCACATAAAATTGATTTCACCCTCTGAAATGGTAGCAAAGCACCATAGACCAGGTACACCTCTCACGCTGAGAGAGTCCCTCGTTACCAGGGAACACAGGAATGCTGTTTCTCTCAAAGCAGCATATGCTTCAATTTGTGATGCTGTTTATTCAGTTTTGTCACAGAGGGGTATTATCAACTTGAAAAAAGGCATTTCTTTATGCAAAACATGTATCAACTGACTGCAAATTCAAGAATTCTGTAATTGAAACATGTTGGTAGACTAAAAGTAGTATAAGAAAGAGTGCCCACCAGTCCATAGCTAAGCAATTTCCCTGATTCTCCATTTTTTAAAGTTCCAGCCTGGTAAAACTGATCATAATGTGGGGGTGGAAGATGTTTAAAAAGGACTCAATTGGTCTCCTTAAAGAACAAAGTAAAATAAAAACAAAACCAACCCAAAGCTTTGTGTACCTAAGTCTTATAAATAAACTGTAGATACAATCAGTAGATGAGGAAAACAGGAAACAATTATTTTTAAGAACTGACAGATTTAGCTGGAGTGAATTTAACTGTCAGTATAAATGCAAATCTCCATCCTTCTGTCCCTTTTACCCTTTTGATATTTCAATTTTTTAGATCATTTTGCCAGTTATAATCTTCCCCCGCACCTTTGCCCCTGGTCCCCTCTCCCCCCCCCCCCCCCCCCAAAAAAAAAGTCTGCATTTCCATAAAGATTTAAGAAGACTCTTTGGCTGAAATAAAACATCAGAACATTTCTGCTTGCCTACAGTTTAATGGAGCTTTTTGAATGAATGAAACTCTACTAAGCAAACATCTACCAAAGGCATCCCTGACACTAAGAGGAGAAGACCTGATGGTCAGCCAGCTCAAAGGCAATGCCTTTTGCTTGCTGACTGTCCTGAGTAGGTCCTTAAGGAGGAGGCACCATTACCAAAAACATGTCAATACCATGTTTCGCATATATACCTTTTCTAGTTCAACTAAAGGTGTCCAGTGTATTAAGTTAGAAATATTGCAGAGAATCAAATAGCTATGAATGCAATCTTTGCAGAAACTACAAAGATTAAAAGCCCTAAAGATTCCCTCCTCCAGACAACACCTGCTATACATTCTTTAAATCATTTCCTTATAATCCACAGAAAAAGAGCCCAGAATAAGAAAAAACCCAAGTTGTTTGTCTGTATTAAACACAAAGAACTTCAGCCTAAATTAATCAAGGCAGAAAGTCAGCAGGGCTGTATATGAAGGTGTTGATGATAATCACCCTCTCTACTTACAGGATAAATCACTTTTAATACTAGAAACACTTCAGCTCTAAACCAAACCGGTTCTGCTGCTTAACAACAAGTTTTGTTTTTTACAAACCACAAAATAGCACCATACAAACATTTCCAAGTCTAATAACTTGTTTTAAAGAATGAAGATTGCAATCTTATGTCCTGCTTCAGATTTTCCTCCAAAATATGTTTTAGGTCAGAGCTTCGTGCTTGAACACTATGACAGAACTCTTAAAGCTGCAGCAATGCTTTACTATTTTTTTTAAAAACAATGAAATAATGTTAAGGAAACACTTTAGCTGGATAATTCAAGAAACAGAGCACTTCATCATTTCAGTAAAAAGAAGTCAGATTGGTAAGTAGTTACTGTGCTCTGGATAAATTCTCTTCCACAACTGTGTGAGTCAGATTACTTAATTTATACCAACAGGTTATTAAGAGAAGATGCCTGCATTTGTTAAGGTGCAGCAAGACATCAGTAGGACACTTAGATATATTCTATGCCATATAAATTCCCTCTCTCCTTAAAGCTAAACCACTGCAGGGCAATCACTGAAGTGGGCAGAGGTGAGGAGCTCCGAGGAAACACAGCCTATGCCAGGGAACAGCCTCAGAGCCAGAGACACACACTAAATTTCAACTAGAAAGGAAGAGGAAAACAGACTGAAAAACCTTCCCCTATTTAACAATTTGTTGATTTACAGTTTACAATCCGTAACCACACTCAAGAGAAGAGAAAACCAGTTAAGAGTCCTAAGGAGCACCACTTTGACGACAAAGGTACTCCTGGGGCAACTGGCACACGCCACTATTGCCTCCAAGTGTATCCCAGAGCACACTTGGCTGAGTCTGGTCTGTGCTCTCGAGATGAGAAAATTGTTTGTGCTAGAGCCCAGACCACTGAGGAGTTAGAGATACCAAAGCTATCACCAGCCGTGCCTCCTCTCCTTGTGAGTACACATTACAATTCATTATTTAGTTCAGCGAGCACATGCTGTAATTTTCTCTCCTTGCAGGATTATTGCTGCATTTGCTGCCTTCCTCGGTTTCTGCAGTAAATGAAGCAGAAATCCTTCAGAATCTAAATGAACAATTAATGAAAAGACAACAATACAAAGTGGACTATATAAAGATGAGGCTTATTATGAATTAATACTTTTACAATTAAATATGCATGAGTTTTTAATAAGTAGAGCTAAAAATAGAGACACATATCACAGGATTTCTCCAGGCTGTACAATTTTCATTCATCTTCATCCTGCAAAGAAATGGACCACTGCTGAAAGGATTCTCACTGCACATTTTTACATTGCTATCACTGGCCCTAATTCATCAATCCACAAAAAACCCCAGCCCTCTGTGATCCTGGCATAAAGGATTCTGAAGACCTCCACCGTCTGCCACAAGCCTTGAAGCAATGTGCAGCTAAGTCTGCTCACCCATCTCCCAACAGGCACAGGTCTCTCAGCAGCCCAGCCCCCATCTGCAATTTGTGTGTTTAGAAAGAATCCATTCGTAAGAGGACTCCTACATCGGATAGCGAACAGAGCAGATGTCCCCACTAGACTTACCAAAAAACCCTGAAGTAACTACTTAAATCTTTATCTTTTCATCTTAATATTTCATTTTTAAGAATAAATGTATTCTCCACATTCTTTGGCTCCCCACCAAGAAAGGAAATCTAAAATTAAACCAAATGCATCAAATTTTCTGATTGGATTTTAACATTCATTTTTAACATCAAGTCACGTTACAGATACAATTGAACAAAGGATTTTAATAAAGACTGCACTAGTTCTGGCTGAGGGTGCACACATTCAGGAACACACCACAATTCTATATAAATCCACCCCAGGGCGTAGGTGCTACAGCCCCAGGAAACGGAAGAAGATTGAAATTAGTGTTTATAAATACAGCCAAGAAATCCCAGCACACATACCACCAAATACATAAACAGAAGTTCAGACAATCTCATCTGGAGGCCTAAATTTCCTACACTTATTTATGTTAGGGAATTTTTTTTTTAGACATTTTGTATTGTGCATTCATGTTTTTAAAGTGACCTTGGTGTATTTAAACCAAAGGACTTTCTTTGATTGAGTAAGGAGTTGCTAATGCTGTGTGACAAAAGGAAACAAAGAAATCATAGCACACTGCATCCTACTACCATCTTAAATTACTCTGAAATCTGTATTTTAGAATTAATTGTTCGATTTTGAATGTAATGTATTTCTCAATGTGCAACTATAAAATGTAATTTAATCCACATCAGATGTATTCCTAATTAAAAAGCAAAACCAAACCACATTACAGCAGGTGCAACTTTCAGCTTTTTATGGATGAAGTTCTAAATCACATAGCTATTACCATTTTAATCTTTTTTTCAAGGGGAACAGTAAAACAGGTGCAATAAGATGATAGTGATTTTCAGTGAAATCTCCTTGGCTTGCTCTTTAAGAAGACAATTCAGGATTTGAGCTTTGCACAGATATACAGCTACTTAAAACTTACAATTCAGAGTAAAATTCACATGATTTCCTGGAAACCCAGAATATTATAAATAAAGCATATTTCTTCCCCCCTTCTCCAGATTCAGCCTAGTAAACACTCAAGATTTATCTTTGCTTTTCTTATGACGCATTATACTCATAATGATCAGAAACATCAGTTTTTTCAGATTTTTCAGAAAACAGTCATTTACCACAGAACAAAAAAGAAAAAGAAATTGACATATTTTGTTACTTTTGGTTCCTTACTATTCACAAATGTATTTTGGGCTTCAAACACACTGTCCTCCCTCCCCTACCATCCAGGATCCAGTTGCTCAATATTGCCTGTGCAAATCTCCTAGCTTATTGTCCAAAAACAGTACAAAATCCTTTGTAGGTAAAACAAAAAAAGAAAAGACGGAAAATAGCAACATACAATTTGATCAAAACCCAACAACATAAACAAGAAAAAAAATGAAGAAAATGGGGGGAAAAAGTAAAAAATAAACTATACTGGCTGTTTTTTTCCTTATTAATGGAAATGTCCCTGCATTGTCCTGCATTTGGAAGTTGACTTCACAGGGTGACCTTTCCAAAAAACAAGATGCAATGCAGTTTTCTGGTTAGATAATGTCACTGTCTCTGTGTCAGCCCTTCACTTGTGCCAAATTACCACTGCCAACCTCTGTTGTAGGTTATTACTAAGCAGAATTAAAGAGAAATCACTCAAAACAAATACCCACATACTGACTGGACTTGATAGTTTGCCAAAATTACAATGTCATTATTTGAAAAGGTATGATTGAAGTCTCCTATCAACACTGCTGATTAGCTGGTGGATTTCTATGTAGTTTGAGACTGCTTTGATTTTTTTAAATTGTTTGCCTAATAAATCATATGACCATATGGTTATAGACAAATTACTGTTTATTACCACTAAATTGTTTTATCCCTGTGATGCAAGTACAGTGCCTGAGTAAGAAAAAATGTCAGGTTTAGGCAACCACCCTTTATCAGGTTCCAGAACAGCACTTTTAAGCTGTTTTTCCTGAACTGCAGCAGCAGCCCAATCGAGCAGAGGATGTTGCTGTACTTCACTAACAATCCTACACCTCCACCACGCTGTAATGCAAACACAGACCTCAGATTAACAAACAAATCTTACAGCTGCCAACACCAAAAACTTGTGGTGCATGCTGGAACTGCAAAAGAATACCAGTTTTTAGAGAAAGCAGTGGTAGAACAGAAAAACACATTTTAAAATAATGCTGCACTCAGAAGCTGAACCCTTCAGAAAAATCAAACACCATAAGAAGCAGCACTTAGCTACTCTTGCTAATTGGTCACAACCAATGTCTGGGTGACAACACAGGTCTGCTGTTGAAGTGCAGTAGTAGTTTCATAGACACTGAGAAAGCACATCACTCATTCTTTCCAAAGGCTTCACTGGAATACCCCCAATAACATCAGTGAAACCAACTACAGTTGGAAAGCAGCAACTGCTGAAAATGGCTCAGCAAGTCTCTAATACTAATGTAACATAGACTGTATTAGTTAACTTCAAACTAATCTCCATCCTTGACATGGCAAAATTTTTTAATCCAAGTGTTGTAATGCTGAGCCACTAGTTTGCCATCTTCCACTAGTACTGACTGTAGGAAACAAAGCAGAATATTCTTGAAGTCCTTAATACAAATACAATTACTTTAACTCCATTTCCCCTTGATCAGAGGAACACATATACCAGTGCTGCTGACATCCTATCAGATGCTGCATCTTGTCTAAAACAAAAAAAGAGCTTCAATTATAGAACATGCTATTGTCAAACTTACTTCCTAGTATTTCTTATAAGTAAAGAAAAAAATTGCTTTACAGCTGTATCCAACCTAACAGAGAGGTAAAAGTGATTCCCACTGCAGCTGACCAGAAGTCGTGACCAACTCTGAGCAGATACACATGACATATGCTCACACCAACAGCTTTTCATGAAAATAACTTCTTAAACCTATTACTTTGCTTCTTGGCATTTTCTAGATCATTACCACCAAAAGTGCTGGGTTATCAACCCCCATCTGTACTGCAATGGATTGGCAGTATAAATTTGGATCATCACTGTAACGGTGTGTCTTCCTTAATACTTTACTTCAGAACTACAGCTCCTGAAGGAAATGGTAATAGAAGACCAAGCAAAGGTACACCTAGAGTGGTAGAGCACGCTTGTGGCATTTAAGGGTTAAGATATGCCAACTGATACTTCTGGCGCAAGAGAAAAACCCTAGGAAAACACTCCAAACTTCAATGCAAACTGGCAAATACTTATTTTAGAATAATGACAAAGGACTGGCACACACAACAATAAGCAGTTTCAAAACTGAAGGGTTGCACAATCGCACAAGATGAAATATTAAAATTTGCTTTGCTATGAGCTTTAGTGATGTTGCAAACCTCTCAGGTCCTGAACTATATCCAGGAGCAGCCAGAAGCTGCATGTGCCTGGATATGTTAAGATGGGATGTACTCAGTCTGGAATTGTCTTCATCTCTCCCAGAGCACTGGCCATCAAGGCAGGGGGAAGCTGGTGCTCATCTGCTGGAGTTCAGCTCTGACCATCGGGTGCAGGGAGCAGCAGCTACACAAACGCAAATCGATGGGCTGTTGAAAAGTGTTAATAGCACACTTGGTGCTTTGGACAGACTGCTCTGCAGGGGGAGAGATGTGGTAATTAAAAGATCAGAAAATACTGCCACAGATCCATCGGGGAACTTCCATGAGAGTCAGAAAATTGAACAGTTCCCACGTCATGCCACCAGCCTTTCCGAGCTCATCAGATCCTGCAATTCTTACACTTCACTCTTCTAGGAGTCCCACTTCTTCTCTTGTGTGCACAGAGAATGCAGGTTGTCTCCAGGCCCCAGTGGCTGAAGGACTCTGGGGTTTTATGCCCTAACCACATCCTTGGAAAAGAGTATGCCATGGGCACCACATCTGAACCAGCATCCAACTATGATGGATACACTAAGAAATGTATGATGGGGCTCATTGTTGGTTTGTTTGTGTTTATTTTTTTATTAGGCAAGCCTACTGGAAATTTAAGCCACCAGGACAGTACCTTCTGCTACCTACAGGCTACTGGGAGGATTTAATCACGAATGCATGATGTAACAGGCACTGAAATTCCTGGAGATTACAGAATGCTGCAGAGGGTGTCACACGGTGTCACACACCCAGGCAACAGAAATAAAGTGATTTAAGCATATGAGACCAGAAACATAACTAGTGAAAAATACATGACTCCTTAATGCTAAAAAGTATAATTTTGGATATTGTCTATATTTAGTGAGCAATAACCAAACATGTCCAAATATAGCATGAGCTTTTATAGCTGTCTTAACAATCTACATACAGAAAGAGGAAACTTTTCTGTGCTAAGGCACAAATATGTCTTCCAGTTATATTTGGTGGAGCACACAGTAAAATGCAATTTAGCATTATCCAGAAACAGTGTGGCCAGTGAAACATCATTCCTAAAGTTCCAACTGCAGCCAGAGGATATTTCCCCCAAGCATTTAGTGGCTCAACTCAAGCACACACACAAACATCTGCTGACCAGGTAAAGGCAAGTTCATCACCTACTGAAGTTAACAGGACCCTCTCTGACACACTGGACTGCTTGGGATCAGCAGCAGATTGGAAGGCTTATTCAGCACCAGGGTAAAGCCTAAAATGCAATGTAACTGAGGTCTTTCAAATAAAAGACCATTCTCATGACAAAAAGCTCTAAAAAAATTGAGATCTCGCTTTGTTTTAGACACCAAACGAAACAAGCTCAGAAATACATTTCATGTAGCAAATATGATTTTACCCACTTCAAATTTTCAATGTGAAGATGTCATTTCTTATAAGCACCACTAAGTCTCACCTCATAGCACATGAGAGCCATAGCTAAGGTGGTTATTTCTTCTTACCTAGAATTCATAATGATTCCATTATTAATCCACAGTTGGAGTTCAGTTATGACTAAACTCTTCCATTATTAATAGACTGACAGTGGAATATTCAGCTTAACACAATCAACTCTCTCATGGGCATTAAACAGTTGCTCTGTGGGTGTTTTTGGAGCTTTTTTGGGGCGTTGGTTCTTTGGGGTTTTTTTTTGTGGTTTGGTTGGTTGGTGGGATTTTTTTAAGCATTATGATTTCCAATTAGTCAAAACCACAGTGTAGACACTCTGCATTTCATAACATGCCATTCTTTTTGCTAAAGATGAAGCTAGAAGTAGGTGAGATACTGGAAATACAAGATCTATTTTACATCTAACATCAACCTCACATAATCACAGTTGTGTTTTAGTTCACACAGGGCAGGATTTACTAGGGAGTAGGAAAGGCAGAGTGAAGAGGCATGAACTGGTCAGAGGAATCTGAATACACACAATAAAATTTCCTAAATGAGGAGAATTCCAGGACTAAATCTCTGATCCTAATGTTATTCTGTGAAATCAGTAGGAAAAACACAGAAATAACTGTTACTTTAAAGCATATTGTTCATTACTTCTAGATTTGGGGCTCTTCCTCCTCCATTTGCTTCAAGGTTCCTTATCAGAATTTGTCACCATCATCTTAACCATCCCTGAAACACCTTTTGAAGTATGATACGCTAAGAAAATGGTTTAAACCTTCCTGACACATTCAACTGAGAATTTCTATATAAAGCTCTCCTCAATTCTCCTTCGCAGTATCACTGACACCTTCTCAAGTTGATACCTAAGAGATGTTAGCACTGTATTGCCATGAACTATGTGAGTATTTTAAATTACTTTCAAAATATTTATGAAAAAAGACTGAAGAATATTGTCAGAATTCATACTGTTGATCTTGTTTCCAATTACTTATTTTTAATACATACCACCAGGAACTAGGATTTGAAAAACCAAATGACAAAACATTACGAACAAGCTACACTGCCAGGAACAGTTTTCCAGAGCCTGTTTTAGTTGAGAGAAAAACTGTCACCCCTCAATAAACAGAGGATTTTATTAGCATGTTGTTTGTTAATTCATACAATTTGTGGGTAACCAATGAATTAAACTGATAGAACTACCTTGAAATGCATAATTAGCGATTTAGAGAAGCAGAGAACTCCTAATGATTTACTCAATCCAGTACATTTACAAAAGTAGACTTTGAAATTAAAAATTAATAAGCTATTAATAGGATGAAACAGCTTGTGACTCATTGTCTAACAAAGGAAACATGTCAGGGAACAAAAAAAAGGAAAAAAATCACCAGACTCCGAGTATGACTTTTTAAAGCTATATGCACAAGCAACTTATTTCAGTTATTAAACACAACAAGGTGACATGTTCTCCAAAACAAGAGAGAACAAAATAAACAAAAAGAAGCAAATATGCCAACCTGGAAAACATGACCAACATGTTTTGTTTACCATGGCCCGCATGGTAAGAACCAGCTGTGTCAGAAGATAAGTCATGTCCTAAAAATCAAAGGAAAAAGGGAGAAGCCCTCTTGCACATCATAACTAAAGAGATCTCTTCATTAAAACTTTTCCTTTATGCTTTTTACTACCCCTTTTTCTGTTTCCCTGAAGTTTTTATCCTCAGAAATCTTAGTGGATTTCACTTGATCTAATCCCACATCTGCAAACCAGAAACATAACAGAAGAAAATGAGCGTGTTTTGATTGTAAAGGTGTAGTTTGCAAAAAACCACAAATTTTGCCGCCTGCCCGTACTGTCACCATTCTCTTTTGACTCATGGAAAATATTAGTCTGTGCCCTGCAGGATGTGGAAGCATAATAGTTTGAAACTAAGCATTTGATTAGAGAGACTGAAGTTTATTTCAGCAATGACTCACTAAGATAACAACAATGCCAAAGTTCTTTTTAAATTAAATACTTAAACTGGACTGCTCTCAAATATTGTGGTGTTTTTGATAAAACCCCATTTATTTATCAGGAGAAACCTGCTCTTTTTACAACAGTTTTCTCACCAAACAATAATCTTTCTTGTCCTTCTTCTGAGGAAAGCTTAAACTTAAGGGGCAGACAGTCCAGCTTCCTTTGGTCAAGGACCTGGTATTACCCTGACCACATGAGTATTTTGCCCAAACTCTTGATCTCACACTGCATTTATGAATTTTAGAGTTTACAGCTACAGACACTAAACACACTCACAATCTGGCATGCTTTCAGCATTCTTTTTATTTCCTTCTTCTCCTAAAGATAACAGTCTCAACTCTCTTTATTCACTTTTTAGGAACATCATTTTTCCATGCCTCCAATTACCAAAATTTATTGCAGTGATCAAGTGCGTGTTCCAAAGGCCCTTTGATGCAGTGCAAAGGGAATATGTAAGTTTGAGGCCAATCACTCAAACCTTCCAGCCCCCAAAAGAGATCATCTGAACACAGTGAAGTAAGTAAAAGGAAGACTTACTTTATCATAGGTCAGTCTCTTATATATATGATCTCCTCCCATACAAAGAAAAGTATCCCATCTTCTGTCTCGAAAAGAATTCTCTCTCAGAAAATTATTTGTGATGTTTCTGATAAACCAGTACAGTGCCAGCAAAGTCGGCCAAAAATAATGGAAGACTAGTCCAAATTGCCTAATTTGGAAAGACTGCCAAACTCCCCACAGTAAGTGGCTAACATTCTCTACTTTTGTGTCAAAGTATTTATCAGGTTTTCCCCAACAATAGCTGCACTGATTTATTAATGCAGTAGTTAATATCTGAAGTGCACTGTATTGCCTCATACGCAATGTCTTTCATTGTCACCGGATCCATATTTTTGGAGTAACACAAATAAAAAAGGGCAGTACAATACATGCCAAAAAACAAACACTATGGGGAGTATCAGCCATCTCTGACTCTCCCAGCCAGCCTGTCTTTGCTTTCCTCTTCTCCACTCTCTGGCAGATTTTCTGTCACCACAGACGTGGGATGGAGAACCCTTCTCAGCACTGCTCTCTTGCTGGCGACTGAATCACGGACCCAGACCGGCAGGGAATCGGAATCGTTTATTCAAAGGAGTGAGTTGGTTTTATACACTTTTCCAAGGCACAGTATTTCCTTATATGGCGTGACCTATCCCGTGTTGCCACATCAGCAACACTTTCTCAGTGTCCTTCTATGGGGTGGTCACTCTCTGTTCACCCGTCTGTCAGCTCCCGGCGGGCTCCTCTCCATAGGGGTCTGCCCTGTGACACCTCCTCCCCCCAGGGTCCGGTGGAGACAAGCCACTCTGTGTGCCGCCATGTGCTCCTTTGTGCTGCCATGTGCCTCTGCAGGCAGGATTTACAGCTCACAACTCAGTTCTCTCTTATAATTCCCCATGCTCTCTCAGGGCCCTGGCACAGCTTTCAGCCAACTCCCCAGAAGAGGGCTGAGCACCCTTCTGCTTTCCTTTACCCCTCCATCAAAGCCACCCCCTGCCACCCATCTGAGAAAGGGACCCAAGGACCCGCAGAGGACCTCAGTGCTGCTGCCTCACAGCTGATCCCTGCTTTCAGGGACTGCTCTGCTCTTCCACACCTGAACTCTTAACAGAGGCTTACAGTCCAACTAAACATGCCAAAGGGCAAATTAAAATAACATTTCGCTACCAAGGTGAAACAGCTTTAAATAGCAGAACTTTTTTAAATGAAACTTCACATCCCCATGCTGTGGATACAATATTGCTGCTAGCGAGAATTTTCTTGCTTCTTTCTGAGCCCGTGGGATACTTTTCTCTCTCACGAAGAGATTAGCAGAAATTCTATAAACTATGAACACCTGCAACCTTGTAGAACTATGTTTATGGTACAGTAGAAAAATATTTTGACAATGGATGTTTAGGATTCTAGCCAATCCACCCAGGGGGTGGCTGATCCTTTGTCCAATTAGACTATGAAGAAAAAAGTCTAGAAAAGAGTTTGTAAAATAATTAAATAAACCAATCTTGCTGCACAATTCCTGCCTGCTGGATCTCTCTCCTCTCCTCCCTATGGCTGCAGGATACAGTAATACCATGCTATAATTTTTTAAGTTTGTACCTTTTCTTCACATTACAGCCTGCCTCTGCCACATTCATTCGTTACCATCATTCTGAGCTTCTTCAGCACATTTCTGTGGTTCTCCCAGTCCAGCCTGCTAACAAAACCCAACTTGGTCGGCAATTAGATTTAACATCAAACTTAAAATCAGAAACCAAAACCAGCAAACAAACAAAAAACCTTAACGCAACTCTGTTGTGACAACTCTGTATGCAGCTGTGTGACAACCCTTCAGAAAGTCTGAAATCATTTTTATTAGTGAAATCACTGTAACACCTTATTTAATTTTTAAAAATCAGAAAATTATGCAGACACAGTATTCTCAAGGAGTAAATTAATTGATTTGACCTCAGATAAACTGCTACTTAGAAAGAAAAAAATTTTTATTACCTTCTCAAAATACTCATTGTGAATTGCCACAAAATGTGTCACAAAATACTGATATATTGTAGCTGTGATTTAAGAAGACTCCTTTCTAGTTTTGGTAAATGCATAATGTAATGAACTCACCCACTATAATCTAAGAGAACAAATGAACGTAATCAAGAAAAAAATCAACAGTAATTTAGTTTTATCCTGCATCAAGGCATCTCTGGGTGGTAGGAGAGAAGCACTATATACAGCAGTCATTTTGCTCTTATCTCAAGTGTTGGGCTTTTCTTTTGTCTTAGTCCTTTCCTCAGTAATGAATCTAACTTTATGGAAGAATTAGTTTCCTAAATGTATTTGAAGAGGGCAGGAGAAAGAGGAAGGCATTAAAACACTAACAATTCCTTAATTCATCACAGATTGGAATTGGAAATCAGAACTTCCATCACATGTTTTCAACAGGGTTGATCTTTTCTTGAGGTCAACTACAGTATCACCCGTTATTGGGTCAGTACATACTTGTATTGCTTTTGAACAGAACACAAACATAGTATGGTAACACCTTCATTAGTCATTTTTTGATAAACATTTTAGAATAAGGATTACAGTACCTTATTTACTGTGTACCATGTTGCTTGCATCTCTATGTATTATTGCAATGGCAAGCTGTCTGAAAACCTACCTTCAAAGAGCTAAAATCAATTACTGTCTTTTTTTACATCACTGTACAGCTAAGACCAAAATGTTGCACAGGCTATCAAATCTAGAACAAAACACCATTTCCACAGTTCAATAAAAGCTGTTTATGCTCACACTAGCCAGTTAAGTCATGCTGGATTGCAATGGATGTATGGTCTCTTTAACTGGAATGAATTCCACATAGAAATGTTTCTCAGGTCATACTAAGACACTGAAATAATACCAAATACACAAGAAAATTTGTATTCACAACAGGTTAGTAGAATACACGATAAAATGAAGTGGCATTATGCATTTTTTAAAAAACTTATACAAACTTCCAGCATAAGGATATAAGTTGTGAGCAGTAAACCAACCAACAAATAAAAGATTGAAGCTGCTTTCACAAAGCCACAGATTTCAGGAGGTTTCAGACAGGACATGGCATGGATAGTAAATCCCAAGGGTGTTTAAACTCCATAAAAAGATATATCCACATTTCCCTCCAAGAAGCTTTCCTCATGAGATGTTTTGCTAATTCCTTTCAGAGCCCACTACTTCACTGTATGAGCCCTCACTTCTCCCTCCTTCTGTGCCCTGCACCCTGGGGCTGCCAGAGGCTTTTTCCCTTCCCCCAGCCTGGGCTGCTGAACTGCGCGGCACCAGAGCATTCAGGAGAGAATGCTTGGCTCCAGCATCCTTCACTCTCTCCTCGTCATACTCACACTTCTACAAGGTATTTCCTGAGCACAGGAAAAACAACAGCGTGACACTGAAGCTGTTTTGAGCACGGCTATGCAATGCAATGAGCAAAAAGCCACCCTTACTCAACGCTGCCCTTAACTTGCACTGCTTTTGCTGCTGTGGAGAGCAAATCATTCATAAGCTCAGCATTAGGGAACTGGCAATGAATTATTAGCTACAGTGTGCTCTGATACATCATAACAATGTGAGTGTAACTGTTATGAAAATATTCATGTATTTTCTATTTAAATATTAAACATTGATTCAATAGTCCTAAAAAACTTAGCCCCTGTAACCAAGGCAATGGGAGCTGCCATGCAGCTCCATTCTACTGTGTCTGGATTTGGGATTTTCAGTTGCTGTTGTAAAATGGAAAGCGTGTGTGTATACACATACACATATTCATACAGACACATATACAAATGGAAATTACCAGGGCTGAAGTTGTAATTTTTTATTTTTTTAATATCAAACCCAAAAGCTCAACTAAATAAAAAATTAAGATGTTCTCTATTTCCAATAGAGCCCTTCCTCTTACAAAGTTCATCTACCAACATTACATGGATCCATGTTTACTAACGTACTTATGATGTTTAATTATACAGTCCTTATGCAGCACTTAGAAAAAAACTCATGGCATGTGTTCAAATTGAGTTGGACACAGGTACAGACTCCTAGATATTATGTATATATATATATTAAACTCACTAGTGCCAGGATGAAGCAAGAAGCTTGTAACAGCCAATTTGTTAGAATTAAGCTTCCAAAAATATTTAATAGTGCTCAGGAGAATTGTTCATATAACTTTATGTCATTTATCCCAAGCTTTAGATTCCTAAATACAATTGTGGAGAACAAATCGTTTCTCCCTTTTGAAGAGGGATTTGCCTTCACACTAAATTACCAGTACACTCATCAAATTTGATATATCATTTCTATTTTTTTCTAGGATTAAATGGAAAACCATTTTCAGTGAGTGACATACATAAATACTTTTGATAGCTGCTACTTAACTCTTCTAATGTTATTTTTCAGGAAGTTTTACTGGTGTAGTGGAAATGATAATAAAACTCTCGTTATCACTCTTCATTTCTGTAGAACTCACTTCAGCTTTTACCACATGCTAAAAATTATTTTGAGGATGACCTCCATGCGAAGACATTGCAATATCTATCTGATGTATTTATGAAGCCTGCAATACTGTAATATTCCAGAGATACTTAAAGATTAAACATGTACTATCAGTGAGTCATTGCAGAATCTGCATTCACTGGTATTTATAACAATGGCAATGCCATGGAACAATGGAAACAGATGGACAGATCATCATTATGGAAGAAAATAGATCCTCACAATTACAGACATCCCTTGTAGATGTATTGTTGGAGAAAAATATGATACAGTAAAACAGTAATATGTTTCCATGCAAGGAAAAAAATATGCTGGAATGAGAGTTGTCTAAATAAAATGTTCCAATTCAAAAAGTGAAACTGAAGAACCCTGCTGACAAGAGAGACAAACTGATAACAACAGTACAGGCTAATACTACTGCAATATAGTAACAATCCTTTATGTCCATAGTACTATTTTATTTAATATGCTACATTTTATAACTCATCCCCTTCATTTTCTGTAGTATTTTCTCTTTGTGCATCTTTTACTGTTACTTTACTAAGTCCTCTAAGGACATGAAACACTATTACTATGATTCTGATTGTTTTCCTTCATATATTAAAAATACAAACCTACAAAGAAAAAATATTACATTCACCAACATCACATATATCAATCCACTAAGATTCATAATTTAAAATTAGATATATATCACTTGTGTGATATTCACAATTACTAATAAATTACCAATGGAGAAAACTGGAACCTTTAAGAGTGATAAGTAGATTAAGTATGTATAACATGCAGTAACTTCCCATTCACCTTGAAAAATATTATCATATATATTAATTTGTAAGAACACTTCTTAACTACATTTTAAGAGTATACCTGAGGCTGGCAGAAACCAAGATTAGCTTAACTGATTTTTCAAGGAGCTGTGCCAGTTACTACATGATAGCACCTGGTACGTCACCTTTAGCTCTGTGAAAATGACCTTTTTGTAGTGCCTGGATCCACCATAGTTTACTGCATGTCAGAATTCATAACTAGAACTGCTCAGCATGAAGTCCACAAACAATGGGGGTCACAAAGAAGCTGTCAGGTTTTGTTTGAGAAATGACCCCTGCTCTTCATTCACATTCTTTCTACAATATACCTGCACTCTCAAACCACTGACACAGAAACCTCACTTGTGACATCCTAAACTGTTCAGACTAGAAGGGACAAAAAATGCAGATAATACACATTATACACTACACAAGTGGATGATACGTTTTCAGCATTGGTTAAATTCATCAATCTTTCAGAAGTGCAGAGGGGTTTTGGCTTTTTAGTAGCATAATCTTTTTACTTTTCCGTGATTGCAAAGGTAAACTTACTTCTTTACATGGAACTGTCGTGGTGGACTTTGCTCTTTGCATGTCTCAAGCTTCACTTGCTGTCGCTGTGTTAAAAATGCAGGAAAGAATCCAAGCCTCAAGTTTCAATTTCTATTCTGACGTCAAAGCTATGCCAAAATTTCATAGAATATGCTGGATTGGAAGAGACCCATCCAGATCATCGAGTCCAACTCCTGGCCCTGCCCAGCACCATCACCAAGAATCCCACCATGTACCTAAGAGTGTTGTCCAAATGCTGAACCCAGCCAGGCTTAGGGCTGTGACCAGTGACCACTTCCCTGGAAGAATTTGCTGTCCTACACCCATCCTGCAAGTGGCACAAACATTACAGAAGTGTGGGGTTTCACACAAGCCTCACTTAGCCTAGACCCACAAAAACCATGGAAAAGATCCCTTACTTTGACATTCCTTATGATAAAAGAGGTATGACGGCAGCCATCTGGGCAGTGGGAGCGAACTCTAAGAAAAAAATATAGTAGGAATTTTTAAATTTAGAAAAACCCAACCATGTTCTCCAGCAGATAGGAGTGAAAACCTGGATGCCCTGGATGTTTTGGATGCTTGGGTAGGAACAGTCTGCACTACAAAAAAAAAATCTCTTATCAAATAAAATCATTATTGACTGGACATCCTTAAGCATTATCTTTGAGAAGCTTCCTACTTGGGATTTCTTCATGTAAGACTACACTTGATCTAGACTGGCCTATCCAACTTTAATGGACTTGGGAAAAAAAATACCCTCTTGCTCAGGGACTGTTCATATGTTAAAGTATTAAGAAATATCCCCAAGCAGGAATTGAACAAGGTGCTCTATTCTCTACTCACTAGACAGAGTGAGAAACAATTCCTGCCATGAAGAATATAAACAAAAAAGAATGAAACAGCTAAATGAATATCAAAATAAAAACAATCTGGCAGGTGAACAGCACAGCAAAATCTCAAAATAATGTCCAATTTGCTAGAGCCTGCATTTTAGAAATCTGGGCTCTCTACAAGGCAATGGAAACTTAGTTATATTGATCCAGGGTAGGACTTGCCGTCTTTTCTCCACAGCTCTGCCAGAGCAGAGCCCTATGTGTGCCTGAAGACTGGCTCTATCCTGCTCTCACCTGACAGTTAAAGACGCAGATGAAAGGCCAGCTTAGCACTGTGGAAACTTTACCACTGTTCCAGGCCTTTTTAAACCTTGAGCTGTTCAGCAGCTCCCCTAGTGTTCAGAAAGCTTACATAAGGCCAAGAGCATCTTAGCTGAAAAACAATGCTTGTTTTCATAAAAACCCTAGAAGTTATCACTTGTAGAATCCATTAATATCTTCTTTCTCCCTCCTGCCTTCTACCGTTCTGTTTCTCCAGACTTAGGACCTATCCTCTTATTTTCTTGTCTTTTCTCCGTTTAAAAAAATATTATTATACATGAGAGCCTGAAATACTGTTTCCTTATTTAATACATCAGCCATGCAATACTAAATGCCAGTTGTGCAGCCTAGTTTTACATAGAAGTGGATGTGTGAAGATTCACAAATAAAGCCACCCCGGAGACAGAAGTGCTAGGCTAGTCAGAGATATTACAAAACCTAGCTTCTGTTGCCTATTTTAAATTTTATTTGTGGAAAGCTTATTTTTCTGCATCCTTAACAGAATCACAGGACAATCCAGGTTAAGAATGACTTGAGGAAGTAATTCTTGAGGTTAGGCAGGATGAAACTCGCTCCCAAGAAGGATGCAGGCATACATTTTAAAATGTTTAATTCTGTAGCTTCATCTTTGTTTAAGGATTAACAATAACTCTTAAAAGCTTATCCAGTATTAGAGGAATACAATCTTACACCAAGAAGCACTCATGCTACTATAAGCACTATACAAACAGTACTCCACAAAAGAAACACCTCATACTAGCAAACAAGGAAACTGGGCTTATTTATGGTGAACCTGCCCCATGCACTGCAGCAGGGCAGGATCTGTGTGGCACAGTGAAGGGTTTACACCAGCAGTGAAAGAATAAAAGTATGCACAGACTTCCATTAAAAGGATGAGTGGACTTAAAATTTCACTGCTTGGAACAGAGAACAAAACTTCAATGGGAAATGATTCAGGAATCATCCACATATAGGAAGAAAATTAGATTGGTCAGTGGGTGGCCAAATTATGATGTATATCACTAAACCTAAAATTTGGACTGGAAAGAAAGTAGAAAGTGGTAGACAAAATCAATCAGAAAATCTGAATTCAGATAGAGTATTCTCAGCTCCATAAACAAGTATAAAGACAAGCTGAGAGAGCTGGGGCTCTTCACTCTGGAGAAGGCTCTGGGGAAACCTTCCAGTCCCTAAAGGGGGCCCGCAAGAGAGCTGGAGAGGGACTTTTCACAGGGCTGTGTAGTGACCAGACAAGGGCAGTGGCCTTAAGCCAAAGCAGGACAGATTTAGCTTAGCTACATTGAAGAAATTCCTTACTGGGAGGGTGGTGCAGCACTGGAACAAGTTGCCCAGGGAGGCTGTGAATTCCATTCCTGGATGTATTTACAGCCAGGTAGGAGCAGCTCTGAGCAACCTGGTCTAGTGGCCAATGGCAACGGGGTCCCTTTTAAGGTCCCTTCTAATCCAAACCATTCTATGATTTTAAATCCTTTCCTCAGGACAAAGGGTATTGTTCTAGGTCAAGCTCTAACTCACTTTATGTTGTATAGGCTCTGAAGTGGCACTTGCAAGGCTACCATTATCCATTAGCCTCAACAAATGCTGAAGTAAAAAAACTGAGAAATCAGAGCCATGCCACAATTTCAGACATCTACAAATCAAAACCCAACATCAAATAAAAATTAACATAACATGCAGTGAGAGTTAATATAGACTTTCATTCAATGATGGGAAGCACACAGAATATCGAGAGATCCTGACAGAAACAATTATCTGGTATCTAAGTGATAAAGAAGCAGAGCTCATCTTTTCTGATGGATTAGAAGCCACATCACTGGCAGCAGCAAAAGCCAAACCCAACACAAGAACATCTTGGATTGATTCACTGTCTGATCTTGTTACTGTGAAACTCTCATGAATTTACTACAGACTGCAATCAGGAGCATACAGTTAAATGTACCTACAAAAAAAAACCAAAAAAAACAAAAAAACCCCACACACAAAAAAAGAAACAACACACAGATTTTTTTTTTTCTGCAGTTTTCAGGCCCAAAAAGACCTATATTTAGTTAAGCTGTGTCAAAAATCATTAATCCCAGATTCAGAATCTCCATTAGGAACAACTGTGCAGAAAAACCAGTTTTAGTGGGAGTTTTAAAAGAGAGGGGTCACCTTCCCTGATTTCAATACAAGTGTATTTTCTCACACAGAAGTTCAAAGTTCATCATGGTTTTAGTTTATCTTTACAATTACACTGAATATATTCATTAGTCTGTTATCTCCCAATTTACTAATTTCAAGAATAAATTAAGTCAACTGCCAAATCCTGCAGCATACCCTTTTTATCAGACTAATGAATTATCCAAAAATGAATTATTCTGTCAAATCTTAGACACTGGTCCTGAATTTCTCCAAACAAGAAAAGAAACCTGACAAACTAGGATGATTCCAGAAGAAAGGAAAGGAAACTCTGACACAATGATTAAACAGTTCATTAACCAAAGTTACACTTTTTCTCTTAACCTTTAAAATCACTCAATTCTTAATCCAAGTTAAATGTTTCTAAAGCTTAACCCTGAGTTAAATCTCACATTTACCTGCATTTCATTGTAATGCTTATACAGTTTGATTCAGAATTCCTTCTAAACCAAAGCTTTAAGTTTATCTAATAACACACTCTCATAGTCTTTATTATATAATCTCCTATTTGCAATGTGTCTGTGGTATTACCATCAACCTGAAAGCCAATCTGCATTTCACTGAAAACAAAGCAGTAAGAGACAAAGGTGACTTTCTCTGAGATGAATTAGCTGTTACAGTACTTTGAAGCGCGTCCATTTTCCCTACTGATATACATGTAAAAAGGTAGAAAATTCACAAGACTTAGAAACACTGAAGACTCCCACTCAACAAAAAAAAGGCTTTCAGCTAACAAAGCTTCCTTGAGCTACATGTGCATCAAATTTCCTGATACCTTTGGGATTTCCTAAAAACATGGAGCCTCTTATTTTGTATAGTACGTACAAACACAGTACCAGAATAAAATACAAAGTTAATGCTATTAACAGTGTTTGCTTCTAGTGCTCTACTCCCCTGTCTGAGGCAAATACATCCATCCAACAGTTTGCCTCAACCCTGTGATGGGGGTTGATGTGGAGCAAGGGAGAAGCCTGGCAGTTCCCTGGCCTGTCTTCCCAACACACTCACCCTTCCACTCCCTAACAGCTCCACACCAAACATATGCATACTTAGGGACTTGAACTAAAATGAGTTTAGGGTATATTTAACTAATTAGCAAGTAACTCCTAATTTCAACAGTGCTGCTCTGCCATACTATTTACACCACAAAACCACACAGAAAAAAAACCAATAGAAAGGCTTTTTCCTCCTTCCAGTGTTGTGCAGCACATTTTTTGTTTTCTTAGGGTGACAGATGAAGACAAAACACCCGATATGAGTGAAGGCAGCATGAATTTATTTAAACACTCAGCATTGGTGAGGCTCAAATCCTTTGTTCAGTTCTGGGCCCCTCACTACAGAAGGGCATTGAGAGGCTGGAGCATGTCCCGAGAAGGGCATTGGAGCTGGTGAAGGGTCTGGAGCACAAATCCGATGAGGAGTGACTGAGGGAGTTTATCCTGGAGAAAAGGAGGCTGGGGGGGCCTTCCTGCTCTCTTCAACTGCCTGAAAAGAAGTTGTAGTCAGGTACCAGTCAGTCTCTTCTCCCAACTAACAAGGATTAGGACAAGAGGAAATGCCCTCAAGCTGCCCCAGGGGAGGTTTAGATTGGATATTAGGAAAAATTTCTTCACCAAAAGAGTTGTCAGACACTGACACCCTCTGCCCAGGGAAATGGTTGAGTCACCATCCCTGAGGGTATTTAGAAGATACGTGGAAGTGGTGCATAGGGACACGGCTTAGTGGTGGGCTTGGCAGTGCTGGGTTAATAGTTGCACTTAATAATTGTAAAGGTCTTTTCCAGCCTAAATAGCCCTATGATTCTACAGGGTAACAGTATCAAATGGTGTGCCATTAACCCCATATGCCAAGGAAAAACAGCTTGAGAGGCTGAGAGGCTTGTGTTATATGGACATCCTCACCAGTATCACCCCACAGTCAAAACCCAGCTTCTATTTAAAAAAAAAAAAAAAAAAATATCAAACTGATGAGATCCTAGTCAGGCATTTCATTTCCAAATGAGGAAACTTGGGCAGACTTTGTTTCCACTCATTCTTTAGCCTTTACTGGCTTGCTTCCAGGTATCATCAGCCGAATTGCATTTTTTTCAAATAAAAAAATGTTACGGCAGTGGGATCAGAGCTAATAATTACTGGAAAAAGCTAAAAGGACACTAAAGGAAAGCTAGTAGAAAGAAAAACAAGGAAAACAGAGGAATGCAGCAAATAAATTTTAAGATATGGCAAAAAGACAAATGACACCTGAAAACTGTACAAAGTCCATTCGGAGGTCCTGATCCTGAAAGGTGAATGACTGCCACAGAATTGGCTTCTAAGGACAGAATTTAATCCAGCCATTCTGCCTCTCTACATGACACAGGCTAGAGAATGCACCCATCACATACACAGCTCCTGGGGACATGAGATTCAGTATTACCTCATCCAACAAGGCTAGACAAAGTTTTGACCTGTACTCAGGAGGAGAATGCAGTATACCCAGTCTTCCTGACCAGGTAAGACACCTGAGATTCTTCCAGTACCAATGGAAGACCAAATCCTGTGTTTCCTCTCTGTCCCTTGGACTGGCATGTGTGCAGTGAAGTCTGTCCATACATCATTACTGGGTTACATGCCCTCCCCCAGCACTTCTGGGAAGGGTATTTTGCCAGAGAGCATGTGCACACCTCCTGATTCACTCTGAAGCTGAGCCAAAAAACACGAAACAGGCCTCAACTGCCCAAACTCTTCATACAACATATTTTCTGGCACAGCTGCAGAGCACACAGAGAGTGGGCTGCAGGCTGGATGAATGGTTCTGGTAGTAGCAACCTTCAATCACTATTTTTCTAGAGCTATTCTTAGTCCTTCCTCTGCTACCTTACAAATCCTTCAATTTAGAGGATTACAACACTACAGCTCTTTTTGTGCAAGCAGACTCTGTGCATCCATAATGCATGTAATGGAAATTTGCACAAAAATGGCCCCAAAATTAGAGCTTAAATCAACACTGGATACAGATGTATATGGGAAGTTGATACTGCTGGAGGTGAAAAAAGCATTTAAATATTTTTATACACTGGACAGTTCTTCTATTTTTCTTAACAGAACATGTGGATTAATATCCTAAGTACTAATTCCAAGAAGCAGCATTCCCAGTGTCTCATGCAAGCTGTAAGTTTGTATTAATACCTTCCTATTTTACGGTCTTTGCTTCAAAGGCAATCATGGAAAACTGCAATGCGGTGTTTGGTCAAGATCCACACTGGCACCACCATCATGCACACCAGGCACCGTTCCACATGGAGGACTTCAAGGGCTTGGGAAAGGACCTAAAGGTGGTCTTGTATTTTCTCAATGTTTCTGTCTCTGCAGTGGGACATGTTTCATAAATATCATCTTATTTGCTTCACATCGTATGCTCTTATCATCATACGCCATTTATTTTCCTCCCCTAGCTATTTTATCCATTTGTGAAATCTCAGGGAGTCCTGCCCATGTCAGCTAAATGAAGAGAAGACTGATGGGTCATTTGATTACCAGAAATAAGCACGCACTCTCTGAGAAGCAGATCTGGTAGCAAGACCTTTTCAAACTTGCTGATAGTAATGCAATAGGATCCAGCAGATAACAATTAAAGCTGCATCAATTCAACCTTGAAACAGTCTGCAATTTCCTAGCAGTAACTGCAGCTGAACCTGAAAGACAGAGGGCGAATCCTTGTCACATGATGTGTTCATAAAGAGAAGGCTTCAGTTTATCTCTGGAAGAACTTATATAAAGATGGTGAAGTGAGCAGCATTTCTTTCTGGAGTCTCCGTCTCTTGATCTACAAATGTGTTTCTTCACTTGTTCTTGTGAATCACGGGGTGAAGATGGTACCTTTTAATCCCTGTCCTGGGGTGAATGTATGATACTGTATTCTCTATCGTCTGTTCTATGCCCAGCCATGAATCCTGTGCTTCTCTGTGCCTTTAAAGCTAGCTAAGGGAGAGGGGGGAGCGCCGGTGGAATTCCTTCGGCGCTGTGTTCAAAACACAGATAAGCTCGCTGGCTTCTCCTGCCCGGCTGCTCCGCTCTGCAGCAGGGAAAAAAGTTACATTCTTTTTGTTTTTTAGCTAGTTTCTCGTTCATTAGCTAAAGTACGGAGCCCTGGGACTTTGGCTTCTTCCTCTTCTTCTTCTCTTCTTCTGGAACTGTTCAGAACACCAGAACTTCACTGGGAGGCCTTTCCACCGAGGCCCGGAGCGGCCCACACCGAACTCCAGCTCCGGACAGGAGAAAGCCACACCCACAAAGGACTCTGAAATCTGTTACAGTGGGGAAACTGCAACACGCATGTCAATCAACGAGGCCCGTGAAAAGAAATACATATGGACCAATTCTTGATAGATGTTTCAGAGATGTTTATTTCTCCAGCCGCATGGCCGGGGCTCTGCCGAGGAGCTGCTCAATCACGGGACCCGAGGGTCCTTCCCCGTGCAGGGGAACACAAAACAACCAGTGGGGAGCGAGGCTGACCAGGGGCAGGGAAATCCTGTGTCTGTCCCCTCAGGGCCCCTCTCCCAGGACTACATGGCAGGGGGAGGGCCCCAACAGGAATCTACCCACAGGTAGATTCTCTCCACAGCGAGAGGCTTTATTATTCAGCATTATTCTTTTTTTCTGTGCCTGCATGCACTCTGCTTGTTAAAATAAATAGGTTTTTTCCTTTTTCACTTTCCTCCGAGGAATTTCTTCTCGAACCTGGTGGGGGAGGGATGGCTGTAACCTGCCTTCTATCAGAGGACGTTCATTTTGCATATTCCTCCAAATTTGTCTCAAACCGGGACAATACCCAAACAATGTTTCTTAGACAAAAGTTCCCAGATGACCTGCAGAACATTTTAAACAAATATATAAATAAACAGGGATCCACTTGACTGATGATGTTCAGATCTAGTGTAGGAACAGATTATTTCATGCAGTTAGACTGTTAAATCTTTGGTTTGCATTTTGGCTTGTGTTTTGGCTAAAGAGTAGGGAGTGGAATAAAGGATTATTTTGCTTTTCTCTGCTACACGGATTGTCTGAGGATATCACCTCTAAGAAGAGCCAGGCCCTGAGCATTACTGACCATGCTTCTGCTTCTGGTTTCCAAGCACACAACCGTTCACTCTAATGCCCCTGTGCTCAGTATTGTACCTGCCTGACACCAAGCTGACACTGACTTAGTGACTTGCAGAATCTCAGGCTAAAGCCCCAGTAATCCTGTTAAACCCCAAACACTACAAAAATCACAAAAAAGAACATTCACCTGCATTTCACATAAGGCATATCACACAATGCCTGAGTCAATCAAAAATTGCACATCATAAATAAAGGTTAACCTGGACCAAATATTAGCATTTTAATACACAGGCATCTACAGCAATCAATAAGAAAATAACAAAAGCATCTTCTGAGAACAGACTTAAACTTATCTATGCTTGTTTTCAAAAGTAATTTCAAAGATGGGAAGCTCTAGTATTCATTTCACCCATACTCATATTTCTCCATTTCAAAAGGAAATTCTCTGTCTTTTCTTTTTGAATTTAAAACCTTTTCCCTAGGGGGAAAAAAATCCTCACAATAACCTGCTTTTAAAAGATAATCTAGGGATTCTGTTTTATAAAAATAGAGCTGATTTGCAAAAGAGGAAGGAGCCTGACTTAAATTTCTCAACATCTGCAACTGCAGCTCTCCCCCAGGCATCTGATTAAGCATCTATGGAAATTAAGTAGGCACTTCAGCATTCTGCCAAACTGGACTGAAAAGCATGCTTCAATACTTGCATGATTTGGGATTTCACCTTCAAAACAGTTCAGGTCTTAAATACACTCCATTATAAAACACGGATTTATTGCTTAGTGTTCAATTTTGGCCAACAATTCTTTGGCAACTTTTTTCAGGACAAGGACAACACCTCCTTTCCTTCTGACCTGAGTTTACATTTCCTTCTAACCTGAGTTACATATAACACACTCAATTTTCAGTCCCCCATTTCTACCACAGAAAGGTACCACCCTTCTACCTTTTGAAGGGTGATAAAACACACTTTCTAAACAATAATATTATGTAGAATCCCAGTCCTGCACTAAGCCTCTGCCTGCAAGGTCCATATGAAAATGAGGAAAGAAGTCTGAGGGAGTGCAAAATTAGGTGTGCAAGACCCTCTCAGTGTCTGACATGAAATTTAATTTTTGCTTTGCAGTTCCTCTCACATGTCTAAAGATCAATTATAACAGAAATATATTTTAAAACTTACATAAATTCCCTTATACAATTTCTTGTTCTGAAAACTATTATTAACGTAAATGCTTTATAAAATATTAAATACAAACATGCGTCTGATAGTACTTAATGTGTTCCCTGAAAAAAAAGATTACCACAATCATCCTGACTTGGAGCCAACGATATTACTTTAACTTGGGCTCTGCAGCAGATAATCCTGAGAAGTTAAAATAAGAAATGAACTTTTCAAAAACGAGTATGCTTTATACTGTGCACACTACAGAAGCAACACAAAAACATACATTACAACCACATTCTAGATGAACTCCAATGTTCTTTTCCATCCCCCTACTAAGACTAAATGCCTTGGAGACCAATTAGGTATTAAGGTCCAAATTTGCCTTGTTCAATCATAGCCAGTGACATGATCTTTGTTTCCCACCAAATTACTAGAAGCATCCTGTGAATGCTTGGTTTGTTTATAAGAAGAAACAAAGCAAGATTTCTTCAAAGAAGACAATTTGCAATACAAAAAATATTTTCACCCACATCTACAGCAAATTTTTGCATGTCACAGAAGTGCTGTAAAGTGAACAGTCTTCAGTAATATGCAAAACTGCAAAATTATCCCTACTTATCTTTCCTTCCAAGCACAGTAGCTACTTATTTTTTTTCTCAGTCAGTTAAATCCTCACTTCTTCCCCCCCCCCCCAGTTTTATCTCACAATATTTATTTTCCTTACTCTGAAAGCCCTCATAAAACAATTATAGTAAGTTATATAAAGTATTTTAAAGACCTCTTCTAAAGAATCCAGAAGCATTTTAACAAGCTTAGCATTTCGGTCCAAAAAGAACAACATTCATTGAATCACAACTGAGTGCATTTAATTGTCTAGAAAACGTTGTGGAAAAAAACTCAAGTGTACGTCTTAGTTCAAGTAAAACTCAGCACAATGCAAGTCTACCTGTACCTTAACCCTGCTGTAAGTGATGATGAGTCACTGTTCTCTGGAAGAGCAGCCAGAGCAACCTGCAACTTGTCAGTAGGCTGAAAGGTGATTAAGTTATCCAAAGCTTTCCTCTAGCAGGAAAAGTCTTCCCTTACCCAGAACTACTGCACGAAGGCATTGACATAAAACAGTATGTCCAAAGCCAAGTATCATTTCACCTCCATGCTGAAAGCAAAGCAAAGACAGAATAAAAGGTTCTCACCACAACAGCAAACACTTTGGGTTTGTTTTTAAAGGTAGCTTTGGGGAACCAGTAGTTACACTATTTCCAGTCAAATTCTGCCTCTTCCCACCCCCCGCCCCCAGGCTACCACCCCCCCCACCCCCGGCCCTGAGTCCTTTCTCTCACTTTTGCAATAAGGACAGTTCTTGAACACAGCCATTAGGAAAAGTTTAACACTTTCCTGTAGCCCTAGGGAGAGTAGGGGCCGCTGCATGCTAATAGAGAAAACATCATGGGTGTCTGCTACATATGAGCTGTTACTCATCTTCCTTGGAATTTTTCAAAACATCAGGCTATTTAATTATCCTCACAAAACTGCACGGAGAAGAACAAGGTAACAGTCATGCAACTGGAAATACAATAATTATAAAATATTACATATATTTCCTGTGCCTTTCAAGTGTTCTGACTTCAGTAGTTTCAAGATACTTATCTCAGAGGCTCCTTTTGAACCACAAAAGCTGACAAACCTTCTATCCACTGACCAAAATAATTGCAGTTTCCACTTCCTAAGTAGTTAAACAAGTCAGCTTACACTCCAGGCTTCTAATGAAAACAAATGAAAATGCACAGATTAGTTAAGACTAGCAGCAAACTTAATCTTGCTTAAATTGCTCCCCTTTTCAATAAGCCTGATGCTTTCTTGTGCTATTCTTTAATCTTCATGATCCAATCCATTTTGCTGAACTACATTTTCAAAATTCTCTTCTTCCCATTCCTTCTACTTTTGTACTTCCCAGTTAAAAGCTGTTAATTGGCAACCAAGTATAACTGTAGAGCAACACTGTGTTAAGCATGAGGCTATACCAAGTGTCTGCAATGAAACTGGGATTTCACAGAAGTGGTTCATCTCCCTTGAAACTGCTTGTTTGCCTCCACAGTTTCCCAAAAGAAAGGCTATTCTAATTTTACTAACTGATCTCTTGGTATGAATTATATACCTGGTATGTTATTTTGCAACTCCGTTGCTGCTCTTTCAGCATTACCCAATGCTAAATTCCCATCGAGTACAACAGCAAGTCAAGAGCACAGCCTATAATTCTGTGCCTCAAACGAGACAACTGTAGTCCAAGTGCAACATAGGAATTCGGGCAGACCAGAAGAGAAGCGAACACTGATAGAAGTTAATCACTGGAAATCTTTGTACAGCTGCTTTTAAAATTCTCTGCCGTGAGCAGCTGATTCCAACAAGAATATTAGATAGGAAAGCCAAATGCATCAAAATGCAGAATTTGAGACACGAACACATTTCAGTGAGATCAGTTATGACAGTGAAGTTAGCCTATGCAGAGTTTCTAGGTGTTGATGCTAATCATGATATTCAAAGCTAACAAAGCAAAAGGGAATACAAAAGGTTTCTGGACATCTTAAGTGCCAGAGGGTTTATTTTGTCCAGTAATTCAAACAAATTAGTTTGTGTCAAAGAGCTCAAAGGGAAGATGCAATTAAAGTATCACTGTCCTAAAAGAAACAGAAAAGGGTTTTCATTATTCAGGTACCTCAGTTGCTGCGTGTTAGTGGTGCTTCTATTTCTGCAACACTTGTATCTGCCTAAGTACATATAAATCACTTACATTTGCTTATTACTCACACTCCTGGCTTCTGATAAAATTACTTACCAAAACCTAATAAAGCACTGTGGACCATTCTAGACTGATGCTTAAAATTACCATATGCAGAAAACATTATAAAAATTTTACAAATGTGTTCTCAGCACAGAAATGGCTCTAACAATTTCATGATTTAGCTAAAATAGTCTTAACTAAAATTAGTATTCTGTGTGTGGGCATACCACTATATTTTTAATTTTTTGAAGAGACTAAAAAAAGTCCTGGTACTAACCTTAATCTTTTATGGCTAAGTTCTATAAAAAAACAGTAAAACTCACTCCAACTGCTAAAAAAAGCCATAAGCATAGCTGAAGCAAATGAGTTTGCAGATTGATCCTGATCAGTCCTTGCTCCATTTGCTTGTTTTGAAAAGCAGCATCCCACTCTTCCATCAAGGAAGAGAGGTAAAAAAATCTCAGGTGAATGTTCCTCCTCATTGCCAATGCACAGGAGCTGCTGGAGGTGAAAGCAAAAGCTCCTATGTGCCACCTTTTCCTGACACATAGGAGAAAATCTGACATCAAGGACTTTCTGTCTCTCAGATGGAGCATCTTTAAAAAATGTTACTGCACCAGCAGAGTTCAGCAGCTGATAAAAAAGGTGACCCAAAGCATCTGCTACAGACCAAGAAAAAGGGAGATGGAGCTGAATTTTAATCACATCCCCTGTTTTTCAAATACAGCCCTTATTTTAGTTCATATTTTGACAGTCCCATGGCTGGCCACAGCATGGCTGTCCTCAGAGGTGACCCCAAAAACTACAATATTTCTTTCTTACAAACATTTTTTCTATTATCCTATGCAAGGGTAATCGAAACTTCCCTTCACTCACCAGGCTCCCACCCTTACTAAACTAAAAAGGACACAAAAAGGATGATCAAAGCCATGAGTATGAATGTGTATGCAGAGAACTGCAGAAATCCAAAATTACTGGAGGTCTGAGGAGGAATGAGAATGACAAGATAATTGCAGAGATGCCTGAAGACAAAACAGAGAGAGAGATTGGCAGAGGAAGGAAATCAGAAGAGAAAGCACTTTGGGACATATGAGATGATAAGATAGGAAAACTTCAAAGAAAGTAATCAAAAGAATAATTTAAACATAATGGATACATGACATTTCAGAACATATAGTCTTAAAGCACTAATTTTTCCTGTTCTGTGGTTAAATTTATTAGAGTTCTGTGGTTTCCCAATTAAAATGCCACCTTAAACACACATAATTAGGGGAAAAGAATCTCACAATGTAATATTACATAAAATCACTTGGACTCTTACAATAAAGATTTGAATTTAAAATTATCAGTGCCATAATGGTTGAACTATCACTCACAAATTGGAGGGTAAGCTAGGCATAACTCTTTATAGAACACTATTTCTAGGAAGGTATAATACTTATGAAGCTTGATCCATTACATTCCTATCCTAAGTTTCAACAGCAGGCAGCAAGATGTATGCTGGGTTTGGGTTTTATGCCACCCTCAAGGCCAATATCAATCAAAAGCAATAGTGAATTCCTTAACAGATTTAATAGAGGTTGCCACATTTAAGGAACAAAAACACTGTTTCTTTTACTACACACTTTTTGAAAGTGAGATAAATTTGGGGGTTGGGACTAGATGATCTTTACATTCCATGCCAACCCCTTAACATTCTATGATTCTATGATAAGGGCAGCAAGAGGAAGCTTTTTGCATTGAGACATCACCTGTCGTGAAAGGGCTTCCTCAAAACCCAAAAATCTGGAAGTACTTGCAGGAGTTCAGATTTCACTGATCTGATCTGGAAGACTGTTCCATAGCTGAACCTTAACAACCAAGGGCATTTTATCCCCAGTTCTTCAAGCATTAATCCTGGGTTTTGCTAACTGCATTGTGCCAGACCCACACACCCATGGGATAGTTCACAGTCCAACTCATTCTTTCCACTATAAAAGCCTATACAAAAAAATTTCCTGTACAGTCCACAAGGCACAGTGCTATAAACACTTCTAGCTCTTTATTCCTTGGGACTTTTCCACATGTGAATAATGGATAAAAACTTCAATCAGTTGAGAATTTAAAATTCAGTTCCTGTTAACTGTAAAATAGGTGATACTCTGTTCACCTCAGATTTCTAGCCATGCTACTTATTACTAACTACAAGTAGGTGAAATATCACCTGCAGGTGAAAATATGGCTATAGCACCTAACTACATCTTGGAACATTCATGCTCTAAGAGATCACACATGGACTATTTTTAATTTCAGGTGAGTAACAACAAAGTAAAGACCTACAAAAATATTATTACATCTACTTATATTTTAGTGAGATAAAATGTCTTCACTCAAATCTATCTAACATTTTATAAAGATCAGAGAGCATGTGCAGTAAATCAGATATCCCAATGAGTAACCTAGAAAGAGCAATATTCATAGGAGAAAACTTTCTCCCCATATACCAGAAATGTGAATATATCATGCAATACTTCTGCTGGTTTTCAGCAGAAGAAAACTGCGTTTCACCAAATTTTTCAACTAGTTGCTTAGTACATTGCAGAATGAAGGAATCAGATATACCAATCAAAGCAGATTACATCCTGTTAATCCACTTAACAATTTAAGCTGTACTTGGCCTGATCTAAGAAGTGTAAAACACAGTAGCCCAATTAAGCATTATACCCATCTACATTAGCTGGAATCAGACATAGAAGCATCTCCTTTTTCCTTAAACCTCAGCAAGTCCGAAAACAATAAGAAAAACAACAATAATATTATTATACACAGACCACTTTCCCTTATTCAAACAGAACTCAGTTGAGAAGACTCATTTTTACTCCACAGGATGCAAAACTTCCCTTAATTTCTCCTCCCTTAAAAGACACAACTTCTAGCCTTCAATAATCCACACTGGTCTTAGGTTGTCAGTCTGAAAGTAAAAGATTTCATTACTGGTCTCCCAAGAGGTAACAAATGAGATTTACATTCCAAATGTATTTTGGATAGAGGAGGATCAAAAGGACAAGCCATCCTCGGCAGCAGGAAGACACAGAAGCAGACTCTGCTATGATAGTCTATGGATCCTAATTGTCCTGGCCCTGCTGCTGTCCAGAGTGCAGGGGCAGGGAGAGGCTTCACAACCTGCTCTGTACTAACAAGGAATAATTCCAATATTGATTTTTCATGGGGCTACTTACATGAGTAAACATTAATCAGTTTATGTTAGGGTTGGAAATTAAGATCAAAATACTTATTTGACAAATAAAGTTTGCTTGCAGCTGACTTACAGCCACAAGTAATGAAGCATATCCTGTAGAAAGCTAAATCTTTTCCTCTTTTAATTTCTGCTTTTTGTTTTCCAAATGACACATAAGCAGCTAAGACACTAAGTCAACACACGTTTCACATGTGGTTAATCAATGCATATTTCAGATAACAAAGTCTTTGTTTAATATACAGATAGGCCAAACTGTCATACGCGTAATAAAGGGATATCATTAATTTAAAAATCACAATCTGCCAGAAAAATTTCCATGTATTAGAGCAAAAGTACTCCTGAAATCACACTAAAGAAAGATTTAATGAGAAGTATTTCTGTTTTTCCAGACTGAGTAACTGAGAGGTTATCAGTGCTTCTGCTTTGTTCCTCCACCACACTCTCCCATTTGTTTGGGCAAATTTTTATCAAAAAAAAAAAAAAAAGAAAAGCATTTCTATGGTGACAATAACAAACCTTGGAAAGGAGACACAGTGATGTGCACAAGACCTGAGACTTACATTTTCTTCCATGAACAGATCCAAAATCGACTGTATCACTTAAAAACAAAACAAAACCAAACCAAACCCAGCAATGTAGGAATGACCAACAGAGTATGAAAAAAAAGTTTCTCTCAAGCCAATCCATGGCAGTTCTCCCATTAAAAGACAAATTAAATATATGCATTAGTCCTAAGTGCCCATTATATTGACTTCCTATACCCTTTGTACAGCTGACAATTGATGCTTATGCCAAGAGGTGTTGAACACACTTCTTTTACTTACAGTACTCCAAACTCTTTAAAAACCGAGATAAGCATAAGCAAGGTTTAAGAACCTCCCTACTTCATATTTTTAAAGCCTTGGCAGTTAATTGCTCCAGTTAGTGATTTACCCGATCAAGATGATAGGGCAAGGGTTGTATTAAGCTCAACATAAATCAAAACCAGATTTATTTGTAGTGTATCTAAGCCAAAGCCTTTTACCTCCTGACTTACCTTAAGTAGAAACCCAGTACTTAAGGCTATGCCTTTGCACACAGTCAGTATCAACATTAGTATTAAGAGGAGAAGAAGCAACTTAACATAAAAGCAAAGATTTCTTCCAAAACAAATGAATCAGTTTTAAAGAGACACAAGATCTCACTGGAAATGAGTATTCTTAAAACTACCAGGCAAAATTAAACCCAACACCCAATACAGTAAATAAAAAACACCCAACCAAATTCAATTAATGAAAATAAGGATAACATTTTAAACCAGTGATTAGTCTGCCTCTGAGAGCACAGTCTGACAATTTGACTTTATTTACCTCTTTAATATAGAGGTATCCATAAATAAACTCTATAAAAAGCAGTCTTCCATAATTTGCAATATATAGTATGTTTTATACAATGCCTAAAGAGAGGAAAAAACCTCCAAAACCACTCTCTCAAGCATGAAAAATCCTACATCTTTGGTATCAGGAACAAAAAACACATCTACACTGTTCAGTGCAACGAAGTATATGACATTGAAACTGAGGCAAGAAGTGGAAAGTATCAGGAGTTCTGTGGAACATTAAGGAGTGTGACAATTTACATCTGCTGAGCAGCAACACCACGGTGTTTGCAGTGGCTCTCTACACTAACCTATAGTTTCATAATGAAAAATATCAGCCTGTCAGCTTAACAGCCCAACATAAGACATATTACCCAAGCTCAGAGCAAGTTCACAGCACACACTCAAGTTAATAGGACTTGTTTATAAAAGTTGAGCTAGGTCAAAGTTATATTTTGCTGAAAGTTATTTCATTCCAAGGAAGTCAAAACACATTTTAGGAAATGAAACCGAGAACTGATGTCATATCTACACACTCAGAGATTATTAGGTGAACATTTGACAAAAGAACACCATGTAATCAATCAAGAACTGTGACATTTACTCTAATAATGATACTTGGCTACACACACTTACAAGATCCTAACAGCATTTTGGGAAGGTCTGGGCATTGCTCAAGATGGCATTATTCAAAACATAAGATGGTTGTTATATGAAACAATGTGTGTGTGTATGTATTTATTTTTTTATACAGACACACAAATATGAAACAACACTATGCACTAAACTTTCTTAAGTGTTGCTTTCTCCTAAGTGACAGTGGCTTCTTATTTTTCCCTAGATAAACAGCCTTCAATTGGAGCTTTTTCTTATGCAGACACATGCAGCAGCATCCCTATAGCTACATCTGTACTTGCATGAGAGCAGGCCAGGGGCCAGGTGCTGAAGCCAGGCAGCAGAGAGCACATGCTTAAATGCTCTTGTCTCACGAACAGGGCTGTCTTGTCCCTAATCTGGTTTGGGATGGTCCCAAGCCCGTGGCTTTGCCTTAGCAGTGCTCTGTTAGGGCTGCTCACACTGGCCCAAGGCAGGCCAGGGAACCTCTGACATATGGACAGTGCCACAACCCTGTGACAGTGCTCAGGTTCAGCAGGTACAGCCCTGCCTTACTGGCCCCAGGGGAAGTTCTGCAAGTCTCAAAGAGCACTACACTTGTATTTTTCATATTTTCCTTTACAATACACATATTTGGGAAACTATTTCCATGACTGTGGTATTTATGTTGTTGAAGACAATGTGGCATTTTTATTAGAGCAATGAAGCAAGAAGCATAAAATATGGGTTTTATGTAGTTATGGCTACATTTTAGAGATTATGCATTTACAATCTTTATTCCTTATTTCTAGTAGGAGAAATATCTTTTATCAAACTACTCAAAACAGACTCAAATCAGTAATCATGCAGGAGAATAGTAAGATCAACCAAGCAGACTGGCCTTTTAAAAATGCCTCTTAAATTAAAAAAACACATTGAACAAGTACACCTTCTGAAGCGGGAATGCTGTAGCCTAGCACTACGAAGCTCACACACTCTTGAGAGAGGGAGGTTAAGAAATCACTCAAAGATGGACATACGCCTTTTGTGACAATCAGGACCCAAAGGGAGTTGCTGCTTTTGTAATTTTTTTAACACTCTTTTGCTCAGCATGTAATATCCAATGGCCTTGATATGAGGCACCTAGTGATTTATCACTCTTGAGCATTTTTTCAGCAGGATCCTTATAGACCACACTGCTTCCCATCAGGCTGTGGCTGATCCACTCCGTTCACCATGAGGTACCACGGCTTCAGCTGTCACACATATTCCTGGAAAACTCTTTTTTCCTACTGTGGCTACTCTATCTGACAAGAATCAATGTTTTCTTTTTTTAAAGATGCTACTGGTCATTCCTGGAAGAAAATGAAATTTACTGCTGCATGCTTTGGGCTCATCTAATTACAATACTAGCCTTCAGGGAATTGTTAAACTAATGACATTGGATTTGTCAAGCACAAAAACTTTTAATCTGATTTTTCAAGTGGATCCTAGCCAATGGATCCTGGCCACCACAGCACTTAGTAAAACACATTTGACTGTCCTCCATGCAATATTTAGGTGGGCTTCTTATCGCAATGTTAATTTTTGTTACCTAATATCTTTCTCTGGTGGTCAATACAAGGCATATAGGGATATTGACAATGTTATTAAAGTTTTTATGACTGAAATTCCACAAGTCAAATTACATGTGTGTATATACAGCTTCACAAATGGAGGCACAACACACTTGTAGAAATCTGAACCAAAACACTGTATGAAAAACTCCCATTTGTCTGCTGATCTCATGATGCAACATCAAGAAACACTAGCTCACCAATAGTTATTTTTTATTTTATTTCAAAATAATAGTCTTTATTTTCAACTTTTTTTTCATTTTCAGTGCTAATACAATGAAAAAAGCCCCAAGCAATTAATTATGTCACAATGACTCCTTAACCCCCAAAAGCAAACAATTCAGGTGACCCATCAATCATCCACTTTTGGGTATTTCCTTAGTTCTAAAGTACAAATAATGCACCATTTGAGCTGCTAGGTTTGGTTTGACTGCACAAGTTGGGTCTTTCGGTCAAATAATGATGGACTCACACTTCAATTTCAAATTCATTTTAATTATTAGTGCTTTGCACACACAAGCTGCAACTGTGCCACATAGAAACATTGATAACTACACTTCAAAGAAAAGATCCTCTTTCAAAACTCTCTTTCTTTCAAACATAATTATTGTCTATTTTTTTCAAAACTGCGTACTTCAGGGTAAATTTATAAAACAAATTACGAAATACAAGTATTATTGTTCATTAAGCAACTGGCATCAGCATGCTAGTCCTCCCCAGTCATAGAAAAATACAGTTGTAACACAAAACTGTGCAAATGGAACAAAACTCAAAATAGTGGTCCAATCAAATGGCTACATCCAAATGAGACTTAGCCTCAGTCACTTGTCATTTTCTCCCCAGTACTACCACATATCATGAGAAGAAGGAGCAGCTCTCCACAGTTAACACAGAGCGAGATGAAGGCTGTGACTACCCATTTGCTTCAAAAGCTAAACACATTCATCCTGTCAGCAGAACTTGGAAACCTAACACCAGTATTAGCAAAACAAGTGACAGGATTCCTAGGTGTTGGAAGGGATGACTAAAACACATCCACTTGTAATGTGACTGACCATCTCCAGCCAACAGTCAGGGCTTGCACTTACAGTGAGAATTCACAATCTGACTGCAGTCATTTAACACAACTACTCAGAAGAGAGCATGCAACTGCTGTGCTACTTTCTTCGAGTATGCAACCAATTTTAAGAAAAGACACGTTTCAAGCACTGATAGCTACATTTCTGTAAAAAATTTAAAACCAAAAAGTGTTACTTGGACTCTTCTATAAGTACCACAGTATTTTAGCATCACATCCTACTTCCCACAAAGATGTGTCCTTGTAACACGCATCCATGCTACACAAAGCTGTATCACCATTTTCTATCTTACTTCCAGAGACGCGGATATTTTCAGCCTTTTCCTCACTGATATTCCAACTGATCACAAACTGTTGTGGAGGCACATCACAGAGGCCCTGCATCATTGTCCCTATAAACCACACAGTTTACTTCGATTTCAATGGAAATTACATGGAACTTTTCTCAGATACTAAACTCAAATATCAAAATAATAGATCATGTCACTCTTAATTGCCAAAGGGCCCTGATATGATTAGAGAAACACCTCATATACCACCAAGTAGCTTCAAAGCACCAAAACACGTGCTCCCAAGGTTGTGTGAGTATGTCTCCTTTCCTATTAGGTTAGAGAACTTCTACATAAAATAGTCAATTCTGTTCCATCTGTTTGGCAATGAAATTAACACTCTTCCTGCTGGTGGTAGCTTCACTCCAGCCTCTCCCCCTCTGATCAGCAAGGGACAACGTGAAGACAAGGGTTATGACCATGCCATGAGCAATGACAGCAGGACCAAACAAAATTAGGCTCAGCCACTCAGAGCACTCCATGTTATGAAAGGCAGTATTTTGGATACAGTCTCAAATAAAGGATTTTGAACATGCTACTAAATTTTAAGCACATTATTTACATCTCATTTTCAATGATTCAGTAACATTACCCGAACAGGTGTTTCATTAGCCAATGGAGTAAATGCAATATCCTAAGCATTCTGCTTCCCTTTGACTGAAGGAGTTTTTGAACAAACAAAATGCTGAGTTAGATTAACAAGAAAAAAAAAGGAAGAGGAATTACATGTAATTATTCAAGAATTTAATCTGCAGACTGAGTCCCATACACAGAAATCCCCCTTATTTTGCAGCATATTGAAGCTTTAGCTGCAGTTTAAAGCATGTTGGCGCATAAAGGAAAAAGTTAATTTCTTTTTCATTAGGCATTACTACTTAATCTTATAAAAGGGGGAAACACAAAATTCATTCAATTTCTTCTCAGGAAATCTGACAAAACAGTATATTGTTTCTGGCTGGCAGCCACTGTACTATCAGAGAGTTTCTTAAAGGTGTAACACTGTACCTTCTATCAGGTTTGAAAAAACACTGTAAGCGTGAAACAAATAGAAATGCCCATTAGCTAAATTCATGCTAAAAACAAATAGCAAGAAAGCAATAGGTCTTTAAGGAAGGCGGAGGGTCCTTACAGAGGCTGGCAAATGCTCCAAGCCAAACTAAATCCATAGTGCTAACAAACCAGGACTTTGCTCCAGCATCACCAGAAGGCTGTTTTTATAAAGACAGATGAACAGAAGGGAGGCTTTTCAACTACAATTCTGTCAAGTTAAACTACTACCAAGCATAAGTTTAAAAGTGGTTTCCAGTCAACCATATGAGCTCCATGGAATCTCAGAGCCCATTTTAAGGTGATATAAGTACGTTCAGAAAGATACACACACGTGGACTAACATCTTAACATCCACTGTGGTAGCTCCCGCTCACACAAAAGCAACCACCACATTTTTGGAAATTTAGAGCCTGAACAGCAGTGTTGATTGAAAGGCACCACTAGGCTTGTTCCTTTCATATGCTAATAATGACATCATGCCTTATGGCCTGATGCTGCAACCATACATTATCATCTTATAAAGACTTTTTTTTCAAAGAAGTCTGAGACGTGAGCAAACAGCTCACCTGCATATAGGAAGGTTTTTTAATTCGTCCATGACACAGATTTCCTTCTCTACCTGAGCACTGTAAATAATTACTACTGAAATATTTAAAGGTTTGACTTACTTTTTTTAAAAACATAAGAAAATAATGTAATTGTTGGGGCAGAAGAAAAAAAATCTACAAAAGAAATTTTTGAGCATACAGGAAGCAGCCCTGGACATCAACAAAGTGAAGAAAGGTAAGGCCCCTGATGGTATTTTGTGTACAGGAGTGATTCAGGGCCAGATCTCTTACAAATATTCCAGTGCGATATAGTGTAGTGCAAAGACTCCATCACACAGCACCCCAGAAAAGGGAGGGGGAGAAAAAATGTTATAAATACACTCTCCATGCTCCTGACATATATGCAGGAACAAAATAAGCAATAATAAATTATGTAACTATTACTGACTACATATACCACGCTGTCTTTTATTTTGGCATCGTACAGGCCAAAACAGAATTTTATTGTTCTTAAATACCCTGCTTTGTAGTGATGTGCACTGAAAAGGTTAAGAGAAAAAACAAAAACGTCCTAAGAAAAAAACAAGATCTCCACACCAACAAACAATCCATAGAACAGTGAGGACACGAATATAAACCTATTTTTCCCACACACATACTGTCATTGTGCTGTATTTCTTGCACACAGGAACAGAAACACACATTAAGTCCCACTGTTTTGAAAACGACACGCTTGATCTTCCTTCCCCACCACGGACAGTGCTGTATAGAACAGCCTCATACATAAACAAATAAATACACTAAACGGCGAGGGGGGACAGCCCGGAGGAAATAAACGCGGCACACAAAGTGCTGAACGCCTTCCCCGGGCAGGAAACCAGTTATAATTTAATGGCCCAAAAGCGATTTAAATTAAGCCGAGCGGAACCCTGCGGGGCTCCGCGGCAGCGCGGCGCCCGAGCCTCCCGCATGACGGGGCCGCCGCGGCGGGCGCCGGGGCAAGCAGCGGAGCCCCGGGGGTGCCGCGGCCCCGCCGCCGCCCGCGGAGAGCTCCGCGCCGGCCCCGCCGCGTCCCCCGCCCCGCGGGCGGCTCCCGCGGGCACCGGCGCCCACTCACCTGGCCGAGGCGCGCACTGCGGCTCCGCGCCCGCGGCGGGCTCCGGGCGAGGGCGGCTCCCGCGCCGCTGCGGAGCCGGGCGGCGGCCGGAGTCACCCCGTCCTTGCGGCACGCGGCTCCCGCCGGTGGCGGCGGCCCCTCCGCGCCCACGGCGGGGCGAGCGCCTCCCGCGCAGGGGCGCCCGCGCCGCCCTTCGCCCCCGCGCCGTCTCAGCGGCGGGGCCGCGCCCCCCGCCCCTCAGCCGGCCCCCGCCTCCGCGCCGGCATCTTCCCCGCGATCGGGCACGGCCGTGGGTGGGGGCGGCCGGGCCGGGGCCGAGGCCGAGGCCGCGGCCGCAGCCCCGCGGGCCTGCGCGGCGCCGGGGGCGGGCAGCCGGTAACAAAGCCGCCCGCAAGGCAGGGGGACACGGCCGCCCCGCCGGCGGAGGGGCTGCGGGGATGCCGCCCAGGCCGCGGCTCCGCAGCCGCCGGCCCCGGGTGCAGCGCCCAGCGCGTTGCAGAGCACCCCGGCCCGCACGCAGATCCGCCCGGCGAGCCCCAGCCCGCAGCCCCAGGAACGAGCAAATCGGGCGGTCGGGTGAGCAGCGATCCCCGTGCGGAGCGGGGGAAATGCTCCTGCGGCTGCTACATTGTTACCGCTATTGACGAGCAAGCGCCACCGAGGTGGTGCTTTGAAACGCCGGGGTTTTTTTCAGTCACACACAGTTATCTGCACTGACGGCTATCAGTGTCATCAGCGTGAGTATGAGCCAGCCTTCACCGTTCCCCCAATGCCAATTACCCGTCTGTTTCAAAATAGTTAGGTGCCGACAGCTTTACATTTCCTACTTTCTCGGCAATTTTACTTGTGCTTTGTCCATCACAATGGATTCAGGACTACTTTCACAGGAGAATGTGGTTACAAAAAAATCATTAATGAAATGAAAACTTAAAATACATGAATATGTAAAAAACACAGTAATCTAGAGGAAGAGAGACATGAAACACTGCAGAATCACAGCCCAACAAAAAACACAGTAACGCCAGTAACAGGAAAAAATGGGCATATTCTTATATGATCAAGGTTCTGGTTATTATTATAACACCTCATGCTTTGTTTTCTAAGTCACATTAAGACAAAATCTTCACACAACCAAGGAGCACACCAGTCATTGCTGCTTTGTATTCCACATCTGTTTTCTAACACACATATATATACATACATATATATAGGAAACTACATGGGTTTCTGTAGACATGGTTTCTCCAGAAGAACCAGATGGCAACTGTATTAAATTAATGTATGTCAAAATACAATGTAAATATAGTGCATTCTCAAAGCCCTGGGCTCCAAACCCTTTCTATACTGAAGCCCATGGCACTTTGGGCTTCAATAGAAGGAGGGAATTTGCTCTTCAGCCCTTCTGTATTAGAGGAACTGTTCCAGATTCGAGTGTATGCGGCTGTATTCCAAAGTAGGTCAAGCTATAAAAGTCATTGACACTCTTCCACCTATCTGAAGCTTTAAAACTTTGGTTTGTTTCTTTTCTGTGACTCGCACACCTTTTAGCACATTGGTCCAAAGTAGTTTAAACATGCTTAATGTGCAAATGATCAGTGTGCAACTGATTAGTCTTATACAAATTTTCCCTGATTCTTTATACTGAGAAGTGTACTACTGTGATGTGCAATTGCAATAAATGTTTGGGTTTACATTAAAGGATCAGATTTGAATGATCATATATAGGTCTGGACATTGTAGACACATCTCTCTTTTCAGCAGTACCCTGGCTTGGCACCAGTAATGTAACACTTATTTTACTTGCTGAAACAAGATGAAAAGAGAAAAACAAAGATGTGCAGTGCCAAGCGTTTCATAACATTTATGATTATTTTTGCTTTGTTTTTGGTTATCATGATATTTTTTTGATGATAAGATGAGAAACCCAGAAGATAAAAACCTTTAGCTAATGAATTATTCTCAGTGGATTTGCAAGCTGTTAAAGCCCTTTGACGGTGTGATATGATACAAGTGCAGACTTTCTTTAAGTTAAGACTTCTGATCTGTCACATTAAAAATACATAAATCCAATGCATTGGATTTTCATGTTTCTCTCCCTCAAAGTGGATATTGAGAATGTTCTTGTCCACTAAGCAAAAACATTAATTCATACAAATCTTCTTGGCTTCCCCCAAACATAAATGACAGTGATCACAATAGCAAAATCTAATATATTTGTAGAAACTCAGCACTATTGCTTTCCAGCAGTTACAAACCTGTTGATTTCTATGCATGCTTTCCTGACATACTCACATTATATGTGATGCTACATGCACGGTTCTCTATTAACAGTTCCCACATCTCTGGTGTGAGTTAGGATTCTTTCCTATTTTCCTCAGATGTAACTCTGGCTGTGCCTGAATACAGCTGGGTGCACAGTGGAAGATAAACACATTCCATAGTGGAATTGCTACTTCAGTCTTCATGGGTGCTCACACACAAGCAGACATTACACTAGTGAGCAAGAGGGTAACTTTTCAGAGCCATGCACTGAGGCAATGGGTAGCTTATCTGCAACAGACTCAAAACCAGAGAAAACCAGCCTGCTTTTCTGGAGCAGACAGATGTCTTGTTTCCTCTTTCCAACTCTGTTGTTCTCTCCCTGCCCTCCCTGATCCATCTTTTCTCTCCTTTGCCAAAAAGTTAATGTGAAAAAAACAGAAACTCCGACTCCCTTCTCTAACATTCGGTAACGGAGATGTGCAGTGCACAACACATGGCAATACCTTTCCAGATTGACAAATGTCTTTCCAAAGTTAAGTTACAATGTATGTGAGGCAAAGCTACTGTTAGGTGAAAGCTGGAAAAATTATGATTGCTCTCACCTGGAGATAAGGACATAGTTCAGCTATTTGCTGAAGTAATACTAGAATACAAAAGCTTCCAGAGAATGTTTTGTTATGTTCTTGGTAAATGTTTCACTGGAGAAAAAACAATTTTCAGTCATCTTCAAAAATTATTTAGTAATGAAAATGCAAAATGCTTTTCGTAGAAATCTTTTACTATCATGATAAATTAGACATCCAAAATTTCTAATTAATGTCCTTAAAGTCCTGTATGACAAGAAGCTATGACATAGTGACATAAGGATTCACCCGTTGTAACATTTTCAGCTGCTTTAGACATTGGTAACTTAACAAAAGAGAACATGTAATTAATATAATTCATAATATATTAATATGAAAAATAAATATACATTTTGCTTGGCACTCAATTATTTTCCACACAAATACTTAAGAGACAAGTACGGAAAAAGCAAAATAGAACTTTTTGGCAAACCATGTGTAAAGAAAATAAAACAATATTCCAGTATTTCCCGTCCTCTTTCTTTTTCATTTTGTTATCATTTAGAGCAAGCAAAAAAGACTTGATGAATCATTACTGAAGGTCACCATTTAGCACCATGGGATCAGCAGCAGGGTATGAAGAACATGCCCTTTGAGGGGTAACTTCCCTATATACCACAGCAAGAAGTGTTAAAAGACAAGGAACACTCTTCTATATTACACAAAGATTTCATATTTTCCCAGCTAATCAGCTCTTTGCAAGGCAATGGGCCAAGCTGAATGCCCAGAATAAGAGCTTCTTTGCCATGGCTATTAAAGAGCCAGACATGAAAAGGCTCAAAGGATCAACCAGAAGAACATTCATGTGAGATGCAAATGTAATCTTTCACAAGATTTCTGGACAGATTACTGTTCAGCAGGTGAAAGTATTAATTGGAAAAATCACCCTAGGTGCCAAAATCTGCAGGACATATTCCCTGACCTGTCCCACCTCTTTTGTGCTGCACAAAAGACTTAATGAGAGTGAAAACCATCTGCAGCTCCCCAGCAGGTTTTTTGTAGTATAAAAAAGTCCCTGAGTTACTGTGGAGTTGTCCAGCCCATGAGAGGCCACACACCCCTACAATCTGAGCAGAGAGAGGGGAGAGCACAGTGAGGGAAAGCATTCCTGGTGTTTGCTGCTCCCGCCACCTGCAGCTGGTCCATGGGCCCTTGGGAGCTGTTGCCATCTGGTACTATCAGTGCCAGGGCAGGAATTTATCCAGCCAGAGGCTCAAGGGGCTCCACAGGAGCTCTCCACTCTTCTGGAATACAGGCCAGAAACCCACTGCACCAGGCCATCTGGGCTAATCTGGTTGGAGCTCAAAGCAGCAGTCCCCAGTCTGGCAAAATTCCCGTGGATATCTTTGAGCACTTCCCTGAGTTGGTCATCTGGTCTTGGACTTAGAGGAATATTAATACAGAGAGCAAAGAAACACATGGCTAAGTTCTAATTCAAAAACATTTAAACCATTGATGAGAAGTATATTAATTGCCAATAGTAAAGCAATTTCCTACCAATAGCAATTTATTAAATTATTGAAATAGTTCTTGAGTACAGAAATGAAAGCTGGTGCAGCTCCTAATGCCTCCAGATAGTTACTGAAAAGTGCATAAAGATCACTGGAGTTGAAGTCATGATGATGAAACCAATTGTCAGTTTCTGTTGGTACTTGCAGAGATTTAATTTTAGAACTGTACCCTCAGGCAAGTAATATAGGATTAGACCCATAGACACAACATCAAAAAATAATACTAAAATGTCGCTGGTAAAACACACTTTCATCATCTTGGTATTTGACTTATAAATGTGATAGTCAAACCTGCAGAGAAAGCCTGCACTAGGTTCTAGTGAGGTAATATGAATGGATCATGCTTTTGTAAAATCAGGAAGCTTCCATAACTGAAGAAAATGGCTGCATTGTTTTTTTACAATATTCTTGCTAAAGCAAGTAAATGGAGTCTGTGGGGAAACAGTCCAACATCATGAGGCAAATGACATAAAGATTGTGAAGACATTAGTGAGGCTGAAAGAGGATCACAAATCCCAGAGAATCCCAGAGAATTTAAAGATCTGTACTGACAGTAGTGTAACAATTCTTGGTTTTACCCAGTGAAGGGAGAGCAGAAAAGGCTCAAGCGGGTGGTGCAGAACTGCCACATCACTACTATCGCTAGGACTCAAATCTCAAAATATTTATTCGGTGCCCTTCTTCATGTTCATTTACACCTCTAGACAATGCCAATGATTATTTGAATTACACATTTAGTCAATAATTTGACTAAAATCTTCAAATTTTCTCTTTAGGAATCAATGCTTACTGCAACAGCAACACTTATTGTGTAGATGCACTCAGTAAGCAAATACATCAGATAATAAGTGAGCAAGCTACACTACCAAGGAATTTTCTTTAAATGATTTGAAGAAAGCAGTAACTTCTTTAGCAACTAGGCAGCAGGTTACCCTAGTGACATTAATTCCTGCTGCATCCTACATAGGATTGAATGTGGAATTAGCAGAGCTTGAAAATGCCCCTGCAGCTCAGGCAGAAATAATTTACTTCTCACTGTAAATGGAGGCTTCTCTTCAGGAGATGCTTGACCTTCACTGATCTTTATCAGACAGGCTAACAAGAACATACATTTCACTAACAGCAATGATCAGCAATGGAAATTCAACTTATCATGAACTGAGAGAGAACTGTCAAACACTTGAGCCACATTTAGCTGGCTACAGAACAAATAAACATTAATGCCAGAAAAATAAAGCCACTCTGAAAGCCTGAAGAATTAACCAAGAAGCTTTTTGCCTGTGCCTAATCCAGCTAAACCTTCTTATAGTCCCATTCAAAACAGACATTTGACATGATTTCCATCCACAATAGCTTTCTTACGCATTCTATCCTTTTCCATTTATGAAAGGACTATAAGTTTATATTTAAGAATCTACAGAGTCATCTAAATTACAGATGCTGGGACTATTATCTTGCTAAGAGTTCAATTCAGAACAGTGAAAATTAGTAGGGCTTTTCCCAAATCAAGAGGGAGAAGATATTAATTCAGTGAGTGCAAAATATACAAATGATGGTGACTTTAAAACCAGTGTTCAGCCAGACTTCTGTGTAGAACTGTCACTATACCATATCCAGCACAAAGACAACCACAAAATCCTAACAGCCATGTGTATAATCTCACTCCCTGTTCAGGCTCAAAGCAAAAGGAAGATCTTTTATTTTTACCTTGTTCTTACTCCAAGGTGTTATACAACTTCAATATTAGTTTTCACCTGGCATTTTTTCCTTGGTATCACATGGAAAAACAGCAGTGGTAAACTATCAGTTCATAATAATGGCAGCATTCATTCCACCAGAATATATATCTAAGCTATTCTATTTATTTAATGAAGTCTAAGCTACCTGACCACCTCGAAATGTTGAACAACACCTAAAAATAAGGGCTCCAAACTAAGGCCACAATGACACACATTAACATGCCACAAAATCTGAGCAACCTTGTCTAGTGGAAGGTGTCCCTGTCCATGGCAGGGGGTTGGAAGTAGATGATCTTTAAAGTCCTTTCCAACCCAGGTCATTCTAAGATCCTGTGAAAATCCTTTACATTAACCATGCACCTGAATTCAAATAAAAATTTAACTCCTTAACTGAAAAGGGACAAATTTGAATGTGCACCTCAAATTAAGCCAAACATCAACAAGCAAAACCAATGCATGAAATCACATTCAAAATTTACATATTGCTCAGGGGAAGAGTATGATGACAGAGAATTGACAGTAGCAAAGAGCATTAGAAGAAGCAACAATATTTGAAATTTTCACACTGACAAAGGATAACAAACAAATATTTGGGTTCACAGAGTAAATAAAAACAGCGTATAAGAAATAAGGCACAAATAAGAACCCCAGAGTGATGAACAGTACAGCCAGCTGCTGAGCATTGTACCCAAATCTCTGTCTGGCTGTGTTAGCTGTAGAAAAGAGGAGAGCTAGTGCACACTGCTCTATACTGCTGAATGTGAACCCTTGTTCTTGTCATCTCCTTACTGGAAACTAAATATGAAGTCTTGCAGGTGCTTAGGAACAGCAGAGCCAAGAACAGAATTCTTGAGACAAACATTACAACCTCAAAGGATAGGAAAAGATAGGTAGAAAAAGACCTGTCCAGAGTATGGCTGCATAAATTCTCTAAAAACTGAAGCATGGAGAAAACAAATCTCACAAGCATTTACAGTTTTAGATGTTTAGATAAGCAGATGACACACTGCAAGGATATCTGGAGTGCAGTTTGAACAGATCAAAGTCACTCTTATCCTGGCATAGTTGGATCAGGAATATCTGTTAGTTTTCAACTAAGCTCACATCCCTGTATTAAGCAACCATTTAAATTCCATGCATGGTTTTCAGCTGGTATGTGATTTCAGAGCAGGAATCACATGGCCATTTTTTCAGGAGTACCAAAACCACATACAAGTGTTCCTCTCACTGAGGAATGTGGGTTTGTTTTTATAGCAACATTACTAAGTTGAGGTAGGCAGCACAAATGTTCTACATTTGTGTCTTTGCCTACTTTTCTTTATACAAAAACTGAAATGTTTTCTGTCTTCCTTATTCTATGGTACAATCCACAGAACAAAGAATTTTGCCACATCAACACCCTGCTGCTGGTTTTGGTTGATAGGTAGTTTTGTGTTTTACTACAACAGTTGTTTTACAAGGCAACTTTTAAGACTTCACTTACACTCCATTGAACAAACTTTATAATAAAGGCCCACTTTCTAATCCCTGAAGCAAAGTACCAAACTGCATATCATGAAACATGGGTTTACATGTTGAGAGGCTGAAAGCATGGACATAACATCACACCTGTGTGCTACACAGACAGACATCCAGATTTCCAGAGTGAGGGTTCGTTTGCCTGCAAAGACTGACAGCATCACGCACTTGCAGCCTGTAGGAGCTATTCTCCACTGCCTACTATCTTGTATGGAGCACCCCCTCCCAGATTTAATGAAGTCTGAGTGTGTGGTACAGATCATAAATACAGATTTTTAAAGCATGGCTCCAGAGAGTGCTTCCAGTATTCTATGAAGAATAATCCTGCAGCGACAGAGTGCAGTCTACACATGCAAAAATGTATCTCACTCTAAGGGCTCTAGTTCAGGAGACAAAGATATCATTACTTAACAGCAGAGACCGGAGACTTTTGATCATGTGAGTTATTATTACGTGACCAGATTACTGCAAGGTGAGTATTCTGCAAGGTGGATATTTGCACTTGCATTTTAGCAGTAGGAAAAAGACTCTAAATTCTGCAAGGTCTGTTCTAATTAGATTTGAATAGTACACTTATTTCTAAATTAATGCATCTCGATGAGCGTGAGTGGAATTAATTTCCTAGCAAAAAGCTGAATGTAGCAGGGAAAAATAAAAAGGCAATAAAGGTTACTTAGCTTTGCCTTGTTGGCTAATTAGGGTACTTTATTATACTATTGTCAAAGATGCCTGAATAACATCAGTGGAGTTCTAAAATATCTTACTGCAGAAAACATAATCTCCACATAATATTCCTATGAATAACGAATGCTGCTTAGACATCAAGCTACTGCTTTCACACAAAGTTGTAACATTACTTCCACAAAAGTAGGTATGACATAATGAGAAAAACAAAATATTCCAGATAATATAACTATTTGAAAACCATTATGATTACAACTTGGCGTATTTTGGAGAACAACATTCCTGTGTATTTGTTAAACCTCTTAATTTGCCTCAAAGTATACATGATTTGGAGAAGCTTGCTGAAGCTCATATTTATTTAATGTATTAGGACTACTTTTTTCCCAAAAGTGCCAGGTTGACACATGAACAGAAAGTGGCAGAAAAAGAAATACTGTTTCTCCCACAGCAAGTACACTAATGTAAAGCTTAAAAATTAAGCAGCAGCAGCACATTTTTCCTCAGACCTTTGAGCTGGACCATATGGTTGACGCTCAATTAAGCAAAGATTTATCAGTCCCCAATTGGAATGTGTCCAGAACTCGCTATTTTCTCAAATCTTTGAACCAGCGGACTAGAACTGAACAATTCTATTGACTCACACACAATACCCCACACTTTTAAATCTTTGAATGAAATGAGGAAAATTTAATGTATATTTTGGGGGATATGCATTTTTAGATTTTAGAATTAAAATATACTAGTGCTATAAAAGCTACAAAATGGCAGTTTGATGCTACAGCTTTAGCCAAGTCAACATCTCACCACCATCAAAAAGGTGAGGTCCAAACCCCTACCAATTCTCCTCAAGCAGTCCCATCCTTATTTACATCTGCTTTAGCAGCCATCAAACTGCATGGCAAAGAATATTCTATTCACTGAACTGACAGAATACCCACACAGGAAAAGTGTGTGTATTTTCTTGCCAAGTTAGCAAATGGAATGGGTTCACCATGCAATCCAAGTGGCACAAGATCCAATGTGAGAGACAGGTGATCCCATGTTTCAGAAGAGACAGCAAGAAGAAAGGAATGAGACAATGTCTGTTTGAGAGGACAACATTTATTTATATATAATATAATAATATGTATCATATATAATAACATATATATATATATGTTATTTTGACTTCAAATCTAAATATTAACTCTTTCTTACTCCCTGGACACTTTTGCTTTCAGCTGTCTGCTTGGTAAGTACATTTTCATCACACCCAAGTGCAGCACTAAATTCCTGAACAATAGACAAGTCCATGACTTCAAGTCTAAAAGTGTTAAGAGTAGATTGAGAAATAAGAACTTTCAAATGAATCCAGACAGAATTTTATCTAAGTGAGTGCTGGAAAGCATATTATGATCTGGAACATAAAATGTCACAGCTGCATAGAAAAGGACGTAACTTTTTCATTCAAGACTGTATATTTCATTTATTTGATAATGGGCTGAAACACAGATATAATATTAGACAGAATTAGGTCATTATTTTTTCCCCCATCAGATTATTTGAGGCAATAGAAAAGTCACAAGTGAAAATCCTAACCCAAAATTTGGCAATAATGAAGTCAGTCAAACATAAAGCTTTTATGTTGAATTGTAAAAGCTTAATTTTAAATTCCATGTAAGGCTCTATGGTTAAATTCTGATTTTATTGACAGATGGTAGGGTTTTTTCTTTGCTTGTTTATTATAAATGTACTTGAGTGCATCTATTCAATTCACTGAAAAGGAACCTGCAAACATAATTTGCAGTATTCTAATCCACAAGGCTTAATTCCTTTGCAATTGCCATTTCAATGTAGCAGCCGATTTCACTGTCACTATTGCTACAAAGGGATTAACCTTTCCCTGTTGATTTTTTATGATGGGGGAAAAAAAGGTAACTGAAGGGTTTGATCAGTTTTGAAGGTTTTTGTTTATTTGTTTTTCCTTTTCATAAGAGTGACCTCATCATTGCAATTTTTCATAACAGTCAGAATATTCTTCTACTATAATAATGCTATAAGACATTTCCATAGTCCTGCTTTTCATAGAATGGTTTAGGTTGGAAGGGACATTAAAGATCATCTCATTCCAACCCCCCTGCCATGGGCAGGTACACCTTTCACTAAACTAGGTTGCTCAGAGCCTCATTCAACCTGGCTGTGAATATTTCCAGGGGTGGGACAGCCACAGCTTCTCTGGGCAATGTGTTCCAGTGCCTCACTACCCTCACAGGAAAGATCCATCCCCTAATATCTAATCTAAACCCACACTCTATCAGTTTGAAGCTATTCCCCCTTGTCCTGTCACTACATATTCTTGTAAAGTCTTTCTCCATGTTTCTTGTAGGGTCCCTTCAGGTATAGGAAGGCTGTAATTAGGTCACCCTTGAAACCTCATGGAAGAGTAAATAACTTCTAATATAGCAAGTATAATGGTGGAATGAAGAACAGTACTCACAACTAACTTCAACTGTAAATTTACTAGCAGCACTATAGAAGAAAAATATATTTACAGGTGTTTATACATATATATATATTACAGAGTAATATATATATATATATAAAACAAGAAATAATAATACAAAGATTACAGAACAATACTGGTGCATTGGTGCAAATCATGGCTGTTCTACTTTCATGACTTTTCCTATGTGCTCCACTTTTTGATCGGGGAAGATGTTCTTCCTCAATTTGACAGATTAACACAAACTTTATTACCTTAACAGAGAGACTCAATAAAAATTTGCCTGCTACTCTGGCATGGAGTGTTTTTATCATTATTATTTTACATATAGAATATAGTTCAATAAAGAATCTTCAACTGCTTGGGCAAAACGCTGCCTTGCTACACTGGTAAGACACTGTAGGAGATGGACAGGATTCCTATCTTGTCCAGGGACAAATGAAGATATCAAGTGATTTATCTGGAGTTACTCACAAAGAAGCACCTTAGCTGGAACCCAAAAATTCAGACATGAGTCTTGGCTAGAACACTGTGTTCTTTCTACAGTCTGTTTGTACTGTGTATTTTCAAATGTTCCCTTTTTTCTTTCCTGTTGTTTGGAAAGTTTTGGAGGGAATAGAGAGAGTTCATTTAATACATTTTTTCCAAATCCTTTTTAATATCCAGGGACCAGATAGTGCTTAAGGAAGAAAAATCTGTGGAAAATGTTGGACTCTTTTTCTTGGTGGGAACGCATGTGATAAATATTTAGCATTTAGGCAACTGAAGTTTACAAATTTAAATGTTACCATATGTATCATCTTCATTTAAAATATTAATTAAAAATTATAATAATAATATGACCAAATTCCTGACTTAGCCTGTCAAAAGTCAATGACATACAGGTGTTAACTCACATAAAAATGTATTTGTATGATGTTTATTTTGCTTTTTGTGACTGGAGTTCTTTACACACGATGGGGCCACCATCTCTTGTTTAGGATGTCACAAGGGTCTGTGGACTGTGGATTTAGTCATATAGGTCTAGTCCATCCTTCTGCCTGAAGACAGAATGAATTATGACAGAACCACTTCTGAGATATTTTACACAGGACATCAGAGCAAATGGTCAGAACTCTGTCTTTGGTCACAAATTCTATAAAGAATAGTCATTACCTTGAAAATGCAGCAAGATTGCAGCATATTATACAGTTTTGGTGTACCTAGTTACAAATTCTGATTAATTACAAAATATTATGGACAAAAAACCCTGTCCTTGTAAACTGAGCTAGTAAACACTCCAGACTTCAGTAAGAGCCAACTTTTCATTCAGTCTAATTTTCCTCTAAGTAATTTTGACCGTACAGGTCAGAATCTGTGCTCATTGTATCCTGCACCTAGTTGGACATGAAAGATATCCTAACACTGTGAGAGTTTTTTGAATGGTCTGACAGTGCCCTGTTGAATGCAATTGTGCATTCTGTCCATAATCACACACACCTTTGTAAGTGTCAGGAAAAGCCCCTTACAAAGTCTGCGGTGCTGCTGTACATAGCTGTCTTTTTTTAAAAAGTCTGGAGAAAAACATCAAATTCCATGAGTTATAAGCAGGCTGACAAAGGTGAGTGTTAGCAGAAGGGTTTTAATGTTCTCTCTAAATAAGTACTATTTATTCATCAATACTCTCTGTTATGAGCTGGAACAAGGATATTGTCTGCAGTTTGGTGTAGAGAGTTAAGAACATAAAATCTGTCAGTACATGAGGAAACAAGGTCAGGAGAGAGAAATAGTATTTTATAAAGCAGTATGTAGGGCAATTGTATTTTAAGATAATTAAATAATGCACCATTGGAAGTAGAGCAAAGCCTGCATTGTTTGTAAATGCAGTTAAGCCTTTTAATCAGAACATCACCTTTTCAACAACAAAACCTTGTTCAACAACAAAAATGACAGCGAGTAGATAAAAGTAAAAGACCTACTAATAGGGTATTGCTTAGAAAGATTGACTTTAGGATGTTCAAAATAATAAGCATTATTTGTATTATAGGTATTTTGCTGAATGTATTAAGTTTTGAATATAAATTAAACCCTGCTACTCAGTATAACTCAACATGTTAGCTGCATTAATACCTGTTATGGATGGAAGTTCTTTTAAGAGATACCAGACTGGATTCTCTGGTGTCAACTGGTATTTTGCACTGCACTCCAGTGCTCCTTTAGACTCAGCATAAAATGGATGCTAACAATGGAGGTCATGCTCCTCCTGGTTTTCCCTGCTGCTGGCATAAATCCAGGCTCAAATCCCCAGTCCTGTGGCTCAGTCCCCAGGTCCACCATAAATTTGAAGAAGACAAACTTTCCCTCCCACTGATGAATTAATTCTGTACAACGTGGAGCAAAGAATTTGAGGCGAAAGAAGGCAAGCTGTATTCTCCTTTTGTGCACACATCTGGTTTTACAGCACATGTCAGTCTGCAACTCCCAGGACAGGGGCCACACTCACCAAAGCCATGCAGCAGTCTCTGGTTATTCACACAAAAATAGCACAGCACTTCAAAGAGTGCAGAATGCAGGTTTAGTACATAACAAGGCAAAATCCCTCCCAAAATACATGCTGACTTTTGATTATATGCAAAAATAAAATGTTCCTCTTAACGGCTGCATAAACAAAGCCTGAACTGAAATATAAAATGTTGATTAAAATTTAATGTACCCTGCGTGATGCCTTTGCTGCACATCTCTGGTTTAAATCTGCGGATGGTTATCTTACTGACTAATGGGGCTCTCCTGCTTTGCCAGTCACTTGTTCTGAAGAAGTCATTCTTCCAGTAAACACAGCAGTCATTTACCTCTGCTATCACGTCAGTGTCTTACCCTTAGAGACTCTTCCCTTCAAAAATAGGCCAGCAGATACATTAAGCTTATGTGTCACTGGCATTAAGGCAAGAGGCAAACCCTTTCTCAAAATTTAATTCTGTTTATAAAAAGCACTTCAATAGGATTTACAGCTTTCAATTTTTTTAATTTAAAAATAGGAAAAAATATTACCAGGAATATTGCTATTGGTTTAACAACTGGAACTTGTGATATTATTATTCTGAGTGGAGATTTTCAGCCAGGTAGCCAGAACATGTAGAAAGTCATAATATGGAAAACACTAAATGCTATTATATATTTTTCAGCATTCTTCCAATGTTTTTTTCTTAAATTAAAAAATCAACATAACCACTGCCAGCTCCTAAAACATGAGAAAAGACAGGACTCTACATAGAACAGATTTTTCCTTTCATTCTCACAAAATGTGTTCAATTGTTACACTGTTGAATTACACAGATGTAAAGAAGGAATGTTACTGTTTGTAAGAGTGCTACTGACAATCTGTTTAAAATGGATTCAAACACACAGCAGAATTAACTATGTTCTTCTTACATGAAATATTGTTTCACAGCAGGAGAGAAGGTCATGTTCTATAATCTAAGAGCACCAAATGTTCTGGCATTATTTCATTTGATTGCAGTGAAAGTGCTGCAAATATCAACAACTGAAATAATGACGAACATTTCTGTCACTGCAGGACTACCCTGTTTACTACTTTAGATTTCATTTAAACTTGTAATATATCTTTGAATCTGTTGAAATTTATGCATTAACTTGTCAGGTACAATGACACTTTGATTACACTTTAATTCTGCATTCTTTTAGTTCAGTGCCTGAAAAGAGGGTATTTGTCTCTGACAGGTAAAAAAGAAAGAATGCCTAGTGCCACATTAGGTTTTTAATCCTAAAGCCCTGAAGACATGGAGCTGGTCTGATAAGCTGATATGAACAAATTAAGGTAGAAGCCATTCCTGCTCCCATATCTTAGAGTGAAAATTGTTGCCATTATTTCTTGTGCTTCTAATTTCTAAATACTGTGCACAAGTTAAAATTGGTACATCATTGCACTTGAAGTAAACCTGAGTGCCATAGAAACATTTTTATTGAAAGCAACAGAAGTTTTAGATACTCCTAAAGGAGTAGATGCCATCTCATTTTCTGCAGACTTCTCAGAGAAGAGTTGGACAGCAAATTCACACATTTTCTAGATGTTGATTGTCCCTTGGTCTAGTGCTTTATAGCCTGTTTCCTATTTCCAAAAGTGAGAGTTCTGATTCAAAATCAATATACTACTTATATTGCCATTTTATCCGACCCTTCTTCAGGTGCAAATAGAATACAGATAAAATGACAATTTGTGTTTATGTGTTCCACACGTCTCATATTTGCATTTACACACTAAAAGTATTAAGATTATCTATTGGAATATTCATTACAATGAAGTTCGAGAAGAAGGTTATTTATTCTGCTCACAAAATTGTGCAGAAAAGACTGACATCCTCTATTTTTAGAGAATATGAGTGTTCAGAGCCAGAATATTGCCCATGATGTATACAACATGTTAACTGTTTAATTATTGAAGTTGTAAAACACTGAAAGGAAAACAAAAGCAGGAGAGACATCAGTCTCATTTTTGCAACATTTTAACTGGAGACTGCTTATGTGCCTACAGAGTAAAGACAGAATACAGCTGCAGAACTCGTATCTAGATTTCAAGTGTGTCTGACAGTGTTCTGAGCTACAGTTACTGAGGTTTACTCTGAAGTTAAACTACACGTGAGAATCAATCAGACCAGTATTTATACTCAGCCAAAGTTCAAGACTTCCTTTTGTTTAAAGCTTTCAGTCGGCTCAGCAACACACAAAACCCCCCAAGTCTTCTAGGAGAAAAAGTACTGAGTAATTCAATAAGTGTTATTGGTTAACTAATATTATATGAATTTATTACTATATTTTCTGCATATACATGTATACACACATATATACAGACAGAATCATGTCCTTGCATGTTTCTTATTAAAGACATAAGTCTTCATACAAAATCGGGGTTTAGTTTATTTGGTCCTAGTGTCTATGTCCTTAAACTCATAATTCTTAGTGTGACGTCTGCCATTTTAAAGATGATGAAGTTATCTCAGACAGGAAAACAAACAGAATAAATTATCATACCTGTCTGAATTCTGTTTTCATAAAACTGACCTTAACAACAAGAAAATTATTCAAGAGGAATAAAATGCTGCTAATCACCTAACATGTTCATTTTCCACATGATATGATACACGCATATGGATTCCATTCCATCCCGAATGGAATCTGGTTGCTTACAGAGAGGTGTCTGGTGGCATTTTAGGCAAGCTCAAGTATCTCAAGTGGCTTCCCTTAGCCTGGGACCCCTTTACATTTTATATGACATCTGTTAGCCCTATGAGAAAATCATCAGTGGCCTGCAATATCTAAACTGGCACTGAAATAAATGAGAGTATTTGCATTTCATATTAATTTTACACTGCTGTAAAAATGACAAGTAGAAAAGTGAAAAACTAAAGTGGTCTTCTACTGACTAATCTTTTAATATAATAGCATCTTCAGTAAAACATCATCTTCACTGGTTTGCATAAACACTCTTATACCATACTTGAAAAAAAGAAGATAATTTCTGTCAGCAGTACGGATTGTACAACTCAGCTGGATATCTAAGGATTCTGCTATTGTCCACCTGCATTGTTGAGTCTTATCCCTCCTTGTCTGAGATGAAGTTCTCAAACTGGAGAAATATTGTGTTAGCTCACTACAAAAAAATAGGGGAAGAGGAAAAAAGGATGGCAGATCTGAGACAGGTAAGCATAGAGAGATAAAAACAAAACATTGTTCTTTCTATGGCATACTAAATGAGGATTATATATGACTCTCAGAACAAGGAGGAAAAACATGTTATGTAGAACACTTACAATGTTATATTTTTATGTAAAATAACTAATAATATACTTACTGTAAAACTCCAGAGCAGCTAAAAACCCAAATCCAGGGATGATCTTTTCATGACACTCACCTCAAAAGCTGGTCTTCAACTTTCCCAAAGACCTGACATCTTGTTACAAAGAACAGAGAGATGCAAACAAACAAGGCAGCACAAAGTGCAGACTTACTGCTAGTAAACCATACCAGTGGTAGAAATACACCGATAACCTGAATTCTCACCATGTTTTGCAGACATGACAATGTGGAAGAGTTTTAAGGACAGATCAAAGAACAGTTCTTTCAGCATATTTATGTTGCTACCCTTCTCAGTGTGCAAGTGATGAGAATAAATTAAAAGTCCACATATGTGCTTTCACAAGAATTAAAGTACGTTGGAGTCCAGCAACATGGGCCAAGCAAACTCAGAAGTCAGTATCTCATTAATGATAAAACAGAGCAGACGGGCTAAAGAAAAATCACAAAGCATTCTGAAAACTTTCAGCTCACAATTTCCAAAACTTCTATCTGATGCAATAAAAAGGGCATTTTGGAAGAATGGGATAAACTACTTGAAGCAACGCTCAGGGAAACCAGAGTTACAGAAGTGACAGAATAGTTGAGGCTCTTACTCCTACAAATTACCTCCCTTTGCAGAATGCTAACCTGGATGGACAAATTGACCCAATTTAGCAGATTTGATTTATCCCAGCTCTCAATTCAGACTTGCAATTTCCACCTACTGCTGCAGCATTCTTTCATACTACCCAAGGAATCCAAAAGAGAAATATTTGTAATGGAGTTTGCACTCTGATTTACCTTCATACCGAAGTGTTCTGCATAAGCAAGTAATTGAGCGAGATGAAAAGGATTCTAAAGATGAGCACGGCCACCGTGCTGGCAGCTCAGACTCCACCTCGAACAAAGACTTCAGTTCTACCTCAAAACAGTAGAAGGAATTCAAAGAAGATCAATGCAACTGTGAAGAAGGAAAGTATTTTACCTATGCTGGAATAAAACTTTGTTAACTAATGACAGTTGTAGTAGTTAATTATCTACAAACACACGGCAAATCTAAGCAGAAATAAAAAGACATTGTCAGAATAGTTAAAAAGCTGTAACTAAAAGAAGTGTCATTACAAGAAAGGAAAATGCAAAAGCACCTTTTAAGCAGTGATCTCTAATAGAATAGGGAAAGACTTCCCAAGGAAAGCCCCATTCCCTGAAAAATCTGAAATCAGACAAAAAAAGCTAATTGGAGACAATACCAAAAAACCCCCAAACCTGGAGCCCTAACACTGCAGAAAGAATAAAAATGTTCTATGAATTACCTGATTTTTACATGGAATTTACATGAAAACTTTACTGAGATATGTGGGCTGCTGTACACATCACACAAAACACGTGTAAGAAAAAAAAGTACATCTGTGTTCTTAACTACAAATGAAAACATTCTTCTATCCCATTTTAGCGTGCAACTTTGGACGTGATTCCACCAGGCATAGATGTAGGTGGCAAAGTATAGAGGAAATGATACTGATTTGAAGAAAAAAGTAGGTGGGCTGTCATGATAATGCACCTGCCCATCCCACCTCCTACTGCCATATAAACATTAAAAATAAAAGAAAATACTATTTTTGGGTTATTTTGACTACTCCTGTGAAGCTGTTGGACAGGATTTTGGAGCAAAAAAGAGTATCCAATAATTGTTTAACTTCAACTTTCAGAACTCATTCCTTTGATCACAGTCATCTTAAAAGCTTCCCATGGAAAACATGCTACAGATATTTTGATGGACATGTTTTACTCCTACTTTTTTATATGAAGTAACTCTTATTGAACTATGCACCAACTTCAGAAAGTAAAATAAAGAATGGAAACAAAAAGCTCAAATCACGCAGCTCTCCTAATGCACACTAAACTAAGAATAGAATTTGATCTGTTTGTTTCAAAATTTATAAGGTGCTGTCAGAATTAGCCATCTTTCTGTCAGATAGCGTTACCCTACCTCAGCTCATGAAAGGATCTCTGAAATACAGTTTCCATTTGACCCACATATCAGTTGCTCTTTTATGTTCTCACCTCCTATACCTACTACTATTGTACTGCATAAACCAGGCATCCCTACATGGCCATTGTATCAAAACCCTCCCATTAATGACCAGCCTAATACAGCATCAAGTTACTGAGAAACTATACAATAAAAGCACTGTTATTTATGAATCCTGCCCTTAGGTGAGAAACTTAAGAGTTACTAATTTGTCTTTTTAATCTCCTTTTTCCCAAGTGATTTTTATATTCCCTCACATGCTACATTTCTTCACAAGGCTCCTAGCAACATCCTCCAGGCAAAGGCTTTCTGGAGCAAATTCTCAAGTGGAGCAATGACATCCTTACGTCAGCTGAGGATCTTTTTATTACATACACAGCACTGATCAAATGCAGCGTTGCCCTGTCTGCAGAGTCACCCTCTGCTCAGAAAAGCTCCAACTCTTCCTCCAAAATAAACAGTCATGCCAAAAGATCCTTAAATCAAAATAATTATATTCATCAGTAAAGTGCAAAATTTTCAGCATTAATGGAGAGCCACCAGCTGCAGTTGCACAAATTACAAAATGCACAGTCACCGTATTTAGAGGTCCGATTAAATATCGTTCCTCTCTGCTGCCATCTACAGACAGACTTCAAATTTTTCTAAAAATCTACTTTTCCATTTGAGATATATATACTTCACAACAGCATCTCAACATGCCCTACGAAACAGTTCACCCCAAACATATATCAAGAGTATTACCTCAACATATTAGAAGCTTCAGGAAAAGCTGAGACCAAGTGATGGGTCCCTGAATGGTCCTTTGATGATGTCACACTGCATGCTGATCCTGAGCAAAATCCTCAGCTGGGAATTAGTTGCTCATGGTCCCTGTCCAATGCATGGGAGGAGCTGAGGCATACACAGATGTCCCTCAGAAGCCGTATGAGCTGCCAAAAGTGAAAAGGAGACTCTAAATCTCTAGGACAGACAGCTTAAACACCTTTGCTTGAGTCCCCAGAACACCTAATGCTTAATGGTTGTAGCATTACTAGTTGTTGTCTACTTCTGTCAGACTTCCCAGTTTCACAGCTGTATGCTCTAACCAGGAGGCTACAAAATCAGTTTCCCTCCCTGCATAAAAAAGAAATTCAGTAGCAAAAAGGGTACAATTTTAAAACCACCACACCTCAGATGCACAGTGGAGACAGTGTAACACAGTACGATTGCTGATCTGTGTATCTGTATTAAATGACTGCACAACGTATGGCTACAAATACAAAACACTGTGCTTGCGTAGAGCCTGAACTGAACATAGAACGGGTTGATTTGGAAGGGACATTAAACATCATCTCAGTCCAACCCCCTGCAGGCAGGGACACCTCCCACTAGAGCAAGTTGTTCAAAGCCCCATCCAGCCTGGCCTTGAACACAGAGATGTGGCACCCACAGTCTCTCTGGGCAACCTGTGCCGGAGCCTCATCCCTCACCACCCTCATAGTGAAGTTTTCTTCCTAGTATTTACTGGGAAGTTCTTCCTAGAACTTACTGTGATCCAGCTTCCAGCTATTCCCTCTTGCATATCATTTGATACGCAAAAAATTCATCACGCATGAAGATAACCCTTAGCCTGAAGGCCAGAACGCTCCTGTGGCGCAGCCCCCTGGCGAGGTGCGAGCCTCCACACGCCGCAAGCCGGCGTTAAACCCCGGTGTCCCGCTGTGAAGCGCTGCACTGCGAGCGCCATCTAAGCACCAGACTGAGGGGACAGCTCATTTACACAGCCCTGCTGAGGGGCTCCGGGAGCCAGCCCCGGCCCCGCAGGGTGCGGGGGCTCCGCGGGGCTCCCTCATGAGGCGCCGCGGGCTGGGCGGGCCCGGCCCCGGGGAGGGGAGGCAGCGGAGCGGGGATGAAACATTGCATCGCCAGCCAGTCCGCGGAGGGGATTGTCCTGCTCAGCTCTGCGCTGCTGCACCTTGTCTCCGGCGCCCAGTGTTGGGTGCCACAATATTAAAGAAAGGCACTAAGCTGTTAGAGAGCATCCAAAGGAGCGGCACGAGGATGGTGAAGGGCCTTGAGGGGAAGCCGTATGAGGAGCATCTGAGGTCACTCGGTCTGTTCTGGAGAAGGGGAGGCTGAGGGGAGAGCCCGTTGCAGTTACAACTTTCGCGTGAGTAGAAGAGGAGGGGCAGGCACTGATCTCTTCTCTGTAGTGACCAGTGGCAGAACCCGAGGGGATGGCCTGAAGCTGAATCAGCGGAGCTTTAGGCTGGATGTTAGAAAAAGGTTCTTCACCCAGAGCACGGCTGGGCACTGGAACAAGCTCCCCAGGTAAGCTGTGAAAGCACCAAGCCTGCCAGAGCTCAAGAGCTCTCTGCTCTGGGGCACAGGGTATGATTCTTGGGGTGTCCTGTGCAGGGCTAAGAGTTGGACTCGATGATCCCTGTGGGTCCGCTCCAACTCAGAATATGCCGTGATTATGTGAGGGGGAAGCCAGCAGGAGCAATGCTCTGTAGTGGCGCCCATGGGCTGTGCCTCAGCCGTAGCTGCTGCAGGGCCCTGCGGGGCAGGAGCGCACATAGAGTCGGGTCAGTCTTTCCTCCTTTTCAGACTCAATCGTTTCAGAGAGTCACAGCTGGAAGGCACCTCTGGAGATCATCTAGTTCAACCTCCCCCCCTCCCCTGGCCAAGGCAGGGGCACCTGGAGCAAGCTACACAAGATTTCCACTCAGAGATCCCAGAAACATCTTCTTCCACCCGGCCATTAGCCCTGTGCAGGCCAGGGTAGCATCTGTAGGTGAAAATACACTGTGGAAAAACCGTGTAACATTGGTGAACAACACGTGTCAGAGAGTGTTGTTCTGGCTACAGACAGAAAAGGAACTGAGTCCAAAGCCTGCAGGTAGTAGAGGAGGGGGTTTATCACTTCTGTGTTCATTTGCACTTGGCACCTCATTCCTGTTTTTAACTTGTTCCCATTCCATTATTTCTCACTAGTCTCAGTCACCTAGATCAGGATGCTTGACTGGTTCCAGAAAAGTTAAGTAAAAGCTTAGTAATACTGTGCTACCAATGCCTTTACCATTTTGTTTTTACAGTGCTGGATGTGATAATCAGTTTCATATACTGAGGATCCTAAGAAACACTTAGCTGCTGATAAGGTCCTAAAATCACACTGCTAAAACAAATTAGCTGAAACATCTTTTGAATGTGTGTCATTTGATAACCAAAGTTTCATTTCTACAGTAGTTAGCCTGTAACATATTGATATCTTTTTCTGCTTGACACAGAACTCCTTTGTCATATTCCTTCAGATAAAGAATATGAATCAATAGAGCATTCAAACATTAAAAATGTCACGCTTTTTTGGGTATTCTTTGCTGTCTAAGTTATTTTAATTCTATCCATGCCTCCTTCTACTTATTTTTTGCTTCTCTGTTCCTGGTTGTCAAAGGTTTCTTTCATCTCTCCATTTCTGTTGGTTGTGCTTCTAGGACAGTGGCCTTCTTGTGGCTATCTGGACTATTGTACTAATTTGAGCAGCTGCTCCTAAATTTAAACTGGTCTTGGAGGAATTTAGGCCATTTGGATATTTTGTTTTTTAAGATCTGTTTCAGTGCTTCATATAATTGAAAGTTTATACCTGAAGCAATTTATATACCAAGAACTTTTCTTTTTTGGTTGCTTTTTGCTTTGTTTTTCTACAAGGTGGTGACTTCTGCTGCTTTTCCCCCAGTGTGTCCAGCAGCAGGTGCAACTGGTGCTGGCAGAGCTGTCTGACAGCAAGAATAAACTGACCTGTGACAAAGGAAAACTTCAGGTACCTCCCAGCATCCTATTTTGCACCTCAAAGGGGAAATTTGGGGTTTTTTTAATCTAAGATAAGGTTGTTTAACCTGAGCTCTTTGGTACATCATTTGCAGGGAAGTGCTTATTTGTATTCTCTACTTATTTATGTGGTGTCAAACACATAGTAAGAGAGTTCTGTATCAAAATCGTCTTCAGTTCTGCTCATACTGCCTCTGGGAGTCAAGATGCTGTGGATGTAGCATTTCTAGGATTTGGGATAATTAATTTACTTAACGTGTGAAAATAGCAGAATGGGTAAGAGCCACCAGGGGGCATTAAAACAAAATAGATGGGTAAAAACTGGTTGAAAGATTGGAAACATAAAAAACTTTATTAAAAATTTACTAATTAATAAGGAGGGAGACACACTGGGGCGGTAATGAAAAATAAGCAGAAAGTAAAGGTTCACTTCATGGTGACCTATGTCGTAGAATTTGGGTCAGTGGTGGAAAGATTTACACCTTTCTTCAAACAGCACAGAATGTGTAGTGATTGTAAGAGAGCAAGAAAGCTGCATTTATGCAATAGTCCTGATGGTAGTGACAGTAGGAAGTGACCAAGACATCGTGCTTAGATTAAATCTAAATGAATTGTTATCTTGGAATTATTTCTATGGAAGGATAAATTGGGAATTATTCCTGCTTCTCCTGCTGTGAGACTCAGAGAAAAGAAAACGGTTGCTCTGGGTAAAGAGACATTGTCACTTTACTTCTGTGTTCCTGATGCCTTGGAGTGGCTACCTAAAAACAGAGGCTAGACAAGATTAAGAGAATAAAAATAGGTATTTATTTGAAGGGCCTTCAATGGTACACCTTGGGAGTGTAAAGCCTATGAGGGGCTCCCACCCAAGGTGGACGCTGGGTCATGGGTTCTTCACACTTTTATAAGTTTGGTCCATTTGCATATCAGGGTTAATTCTCCAATTATAATTTCAGTTAATGATGTAATTACCCCAGGTTTGCCCCTTCTCTTCAAAGGCTTTTAGTTTATGCTTCAAGAGCAAACCTAGTGAGGCTTTGTTATGTCTAACCAGCATGAGAGAGCAGTAGTTAACAGGCCACATGAAACTTCAGAGTTACACACTAGGCAGTAGAGGATTTGAAAAATTTAAAAGTTAAAACCTAAGGCATCATTCCACTTTAAAAAATGCTGTTCTGTTTCTGCACTAAAAGCAAGCTGAGCTATTTTGTGACATCTCTTTTCTTAAGACTGAAATGCAAAAGCTGGGTAACAAGATATTAATTCAGCATATGCACCAAGTAACCCTTTGAATCTCAGCTATAATCCTCTGGTGAAGAGTGAGGTGCACATGTGGCCTTTTCAACTAAGTGAAACTAAGTGGCATTTATCATACTTTAAAAGAAAAAAAGCTTTCATCTTTCTCTGTGAATTACTTCAATTTAGTGGGGTTTGGAAACAGGGATTTCATCCCCCAGAGCCTATTTTTATCAGGCTCAGGATACCTGTCTTACCCAACCAAACAGAAGTGTTGTGGCCAAGTAAATTGCCCCCCTGTGCTGCTCTTGTGTCACTGTATGTGACATCATGCAAAACCACCCACCACACCCCCTACCCCAAGAATCATTTGTCCTTGCACTGTTGGACAACAATATCCGAATTATTATAGCTTGCATAGATTACTGTAGTAGTTTGGTGTGAAAATCTAAGGGATTAGATGTTTATAGAGTGTTAACCAACGCAAAGTAAAAAAAAAAAAAAAAAAAAAGAAGTAATAAAGGTGCCCTAGCCTCTGGTCTTACTTGCTGCTTTATCAGCCCAAGTTTTGTTCCATGATTTGAAAGAGATCCTAATAGCAAAAAAATATTTCTATAGCACTTGTCAGGTCAAGTTAGTCTGCCCTCATTTCCCCAGGAGTTTGTGGCACTCAGCATCTGTTTCCCCCTTTCCTATGCCTCTGTATTTTATGCTGTGTTGGAGACCCATGTTGACTTCACCACCCCTCTATGAGAGGGGCAACTCCTTTTCACAGCAAAGCAAGAGGGCATCACAGAGCTCCTACCCCTATGTACAGGAGAAAGATGTGAAGGGTGTGCTGTTCCTGCTCCTCTTGCAGAGAGCTCAAATGTGGAACACAGCACATGTTCACTGTTCTCTCTGCAGTTCTAATTACACTATCTTGCCTAGATCACAGCTGGCATAGAAGCAACAACTCACCAGTGGCTCACATGTAAGTTTGACAGCCTGCAGCTACAAGTTCTGAAAAACCATGAGCCAAGAAGAGAGCAGCTCCAAAAAGGAGGTAAAAAAAGCAAGCACATTCATTTCAAAGTGGGAAGCAAAGAAAAACGACCTGAGTGTTATTTTGCAGGCTGTTATCAGTCAGGATTTCACTTTTCTAGACCTTCTTTTGTAGTTCCTTACACACAGGGGCGGAGAGCAGACCCCTTCTTCAGATTTAATTTGTTTCCTCCCCTTTTACCAAAAGACATATTGAAGCAGCAAAGAATATTACAGGTATAGCAGAGCTTCAAGGGACTGTTCTGTACTTAGAAAAGGTGTTTTGTACACACTTCATGCTTGGTTGATGTTCATTAAGCAAACACTCATCTGAAAGCTAACAGCTAATCTATTTTCCTCTGCATTCAGCGCCGTGTCAGTGGACCTTCCCTTGTCCATGCCCTCTACAGACACCCTTCTGAAAGCCATGCTTACCTTCTTTGGGTAGGTTTGTCAGCCTTCTCCATAATTAGTTCTTGTACAGCCGTGTAATTAGCTTTTTAGAGATGTCAGTATTAAACTGCTGAAACTTCATCTCTTCTTCAGTAATGACAAAGATTCCCCAAAGAGTCATCAGCTTCATAAAACAACACATCTTTTCCCAAGAGAAAAAGCAAGGAGCCTCCCCCTCATACCTTCCTGGACACACAGGGCAAAGACCAGACCTCCAGCTCACCCCTGGAGAGGCCCACGTGAGCTGTGCAGGAAATGAGCTCATCTGACTGGGTGATTCCCAGCCCTCGGAGAGCATCACCTGCTGCCAGGAGACTCCCTGCTAGCACCCAGGTGTGGAAGAATCTGGCACTTCACTTGGTCTGACAGTTAGATAGGTGGGAATTGCTGAGACCACCTGCAGATAAAAGGTGCTCACAGGGCACCCATCTATAGGGAACCTAGGAATTCTTGTTTAAACCCTAACATCTGATTTGAATTAACTCAGACCTCTTACATTGTCTTTTTGACTCAGGCTCTTTGCATTATGAGGCTGATATTAAAACTACTATTTATAACAAAACAATTCTTTATTTATAATCACTGTAAACCGTCTGCTGTTGATATGTTACATGTTTGCTTTCATCCCTTCTCTTTCACCAGCTTTAGACTAAGGGCTGGCAGGTGGTATCAAAACAAACACTGGTTTGCAGAGGGTTCAGGTGAATTACTGAAGACAGAGTCATGTGCCTGTGGCTGGGTGCTGACGTGACAGGGGCAGGGAGGAACTGGCAGGACTGGCTGCTTATAATGGGAGATGATATCTGGGTCATGAGAGAACATAAGCCAGGGGCTATTTTAGAAGCATAGAAGGAATTCATTAGGTGTGTGATGTTACACCACACATCACCTTACCTTCGTAAGAATTAGTGGAATTAATTCAACCTATCCTACTGTGGAACAACAGACTGTGGAAAGAGTAGTTAGAGCAGGAGACTTACATCATAACATGCTGAAGATGATTACAACATGGACAGTTTTCAAGACCAAAGATCAGCTCATCTTCATCACGGCCTACTCTTTCACGTAGTGTCAGTACAACCTGGCTCCAGGACAGGTGGTGTTGCACTCTGACCTGCTTCAGCAGAGCTGTTCACCACCTCCTCTGTGATCCATGGCACTACTGTTTCTGTGGGACTGATACATGTTATTTGTGATACTTGTTTAGTATAGTAGGGAGAAAAGTCTTGCGTGCCTCTGGAGCCTAGGGGTAACCCAAGGACACTCTGGAATTGTCTCATTCTGCTCCTCCAGAAATTTGGCCCTAAACTGCAATTTATATGGTAGGACTCCAGACTAATTCAAGAGCCTCTCTCCCTTGAGGCAAATGGCTGTTCTGAGGACAACGGGGTTGGCTGAGCACACCAGCAAAACTAAACAAACCTGAGCTTCATTAAATTGTGCTGCTGAAAATTAGGTGTATGCCATATGGCTTTAGGTTTGTCCTATTCAGTAGGATATATGTTAGCTGAGGATAAGTAAACATCATTAACTTCAGAATTTTTATTAACAAGTTCAGAAAAATAACAAAAGTCACATTGATTTCAGTAGAACAAAGATCAATCCCCTTCAAATACAAAAACTGCTAGGAATATGAACTCCTAGACAATTCTGAGTATTTTAAAGATCCTGAAATACTCAATTCTTCATCCTCTAGGATGGTTCTATATTATTGTAACTTAATGCTGCACATTAAAAAACCCTCATCACCAGTGCATGTGGCTTCTTCAGCAACCTCACTGGTAATGAGTTGAAATACTGCACATTGTACATTTCCTTCCCACCCCCAAAAAGCCCTCAGCAAATCACTCTGGGCCTCAGTTTTCACTGTCTGACTCTATATACAAGACTGAATATCAGTTTAGAGAGCAGTGCACCAAAGGAGAAGATCTAAAAGCAGCCACTCGTGAGCATGTCAGGGGTGTGCTCAGAATGCCCAGTTCCCATCCACATGTGGTACAGTGCAAATGGCAGAACCAGAAGTCCACAAAGCCACAATACAGCACCAGCCACATCTCTGACTGTCTGCAGAAAAAGTTGTACTTAAAACCAGCTTCCCCAGCACTGCATAATGCAAAGGTCAATCCAAAGGGTATCAATTCCACCTGCACAAACCTCATCACACAACTGCATAGGTATACAACATCTTCTGAGCCATTCTGGTGTTCCCACTGCTCTGGTAAATGAGCGACAAGTTAAAGGCAGTATCTCTTCTCAGGTCTGTCTGATCGGTTTCTATTCCCTGTAAAAATAATTATTAATAAAAGTTATCAATATGCAAAAACAGTATAAAACTGAAACATGAGTAGCCATTACAGTGCAATCAAATTACATATTCATGGCTAATAAAGGCTTTCAGCTGTATGGAAACAGAACAAGTATTACTTGTGCTCTCCCTCTTTAAGGAGTTTCACATCATGTTGTTAATCACCTAAGTTATAAAATTATACACTCAGAACATTAGCTGTTAGTTAAATAGCCAGCTCATAAACCCAGGAAACTACTACCTTAATTTGTCTTTGCATGCAAAGTATTTGTTTCTCCAACCAGAATGTGAATACTGCCTGCGTCTTTTACATGGTCACAAAACTGCTGCTCTGAACTCCCAGGGCTGACTAACACAGCTCTTACTTTAAAACCCTGCCCGTTTTCTAAACACACTTGCAATGTTTCTACCTACCCATGCCACAGCTAGGCAAAAACTTTCTCTCAGACCAGACTTCTAAATGTATGACATGTCAATTAGGATTCAATACAGATCAATTAGAATTAAACCATGGCTCAGATGCAATTAGGCATTCCTAATACTGGTCCATCTTGCTCCAGCATGCTGTTTTATAGCATGGGTGAGTATATAACTTCCAGTTATATAAATTATAATTTATTATATAAATTATAACTTCCAGTTATAATTTATTGCATGTAATATATAGAAAAGTCAGCTACTTAATCAGGTAAAGCTGTTTAGCAATCCTTTTTGCTGCTGCTTCAGCCTGTGAGTAAATCCTTCAAGATTCATAAAACTTTGAACTTAACACATGCTTAAATGTATTATCAGGTGACAATGAGATCTGGGCTTCCAACAACAAGGAATGAAAATAGAAATTGAAGGAGATGCAACTACACAGATTTTAAGTGTAAAATCTTATTATGACTACGAAATTCTTCACATTTACCTGACTTTATTCTCTGTCCATAACTTACAAAGTTACAGTACCTCTAAGGTGAGGGGAGGAAGTTCAAGTACTCTTTGGTAATAGTGGATGGCCAGGTGCAGCAATCCCAGCTGGTGCAGGCCACGGCCGAGGTTGTAGAAAGACTCCTGACAGGGTCCGCGCAGGTCCAAGTAGCGGTGAAGGAAGGAGAATCCCTGTAAGAGAAATCGAGCACACAATTTTTTCCTCCCCTCCCGTGCATTTTGTTTTGTTACCACTTTGGAGTGTGATGATTCTGTTGTAAATAGAGGACCTTCTTTCTAGGGACCATGTTGGTAATCAGAGAAGGTACCTCCTTCAATAGAAGGAATTAGTTCAGACACAAGCAGGTAATGATCATAATTTAGGTCATCAGTAGGTCACTGTGGTTGAATTACTAATTAACTACCATAGCAGCAAGAAATGATGTAAAATTGCTGAGTATAGTAAGCAGGAAATGAGGAGAGCAGAGAACTGTATTGCCAGGGGGTAACATAAATAGGACATTGTTCAAGTATGCTGTAAAAGGAGAACAGGGCAGGCCCTTTAAGAAAGGCAGGCTGGTTACAGAAAAAAGGTGGATAAAAATACTAAAATTAGGCCAAAGTTTGCAAGTTCAAAATGTCTTGAAGTTGGACATGGTCATAACTGGTTTTGTATTAGAGTAGTTGGGGACCTGTAGCTTTTGTCAAGATCAGTGCAAGCTTCAGTCTTTCAGCAATTTCAGAAGACACGAGAGCCCAGGATTCTCATCATATTGTGCTGACTCTGAGCTCAGCAGCTACAGGAATTAAAAGGTATTTCAAGTTAATGAAAATACTTGGTGGAAAGTAGAGGAAATTACTTTCAAGATTCTGTTTGGGAATACTCAGTCCGTGGTTTGTAACTGGATCTTGCAGATGAAAAGAAAAATGCAAATAAGGAAGCTGAAAATTTGAGGATAGCCTAAATTGGAGCTTACAAGATCTTTACAAAGAGAGCTGTAAGAGGCACCTAAAAGTGGAAAAGGAAGACAAGGGAAAAAAACCCACTTTCTAAGCCTGTAAAATTTACTTCAACAATGCAGTGTATGAGGCATATCTACGAAGGGCATGTGGCATAGATTCCACTCTACAGCAAGGCAGGCCAAGAAAAATTTCAAAGAAAATCCAGATTACAGCCACCAAGAAATCAGTAACATTTTCACAAACACCTGGCAGCTGTTAACATCAATGTGAGTAACAAGCTACCTTTACCCATAAGGAGAGGAGGTTCAGATGGTGTAACTATAGTTCAAAAGCACATTCATCTGTGCTCATGTTTTGCCACTTCCCTCTTTTGAAATGCCATCTCAATTATGAAAAATTATTTAAACAGAGTGTGTTGTAGCCATAACCATCTGCAAGATACAAAGCCAGGAAACACTGTGGGTAACAATAATCACACTGCCTCACCTGTACTAGAAGAGCATGCCTTTTCAGCACATATTTCTGAGAGGCCATGTGGATGAAAGTCAGGCCAATACAAAGACTGTACAAAGGCTCGTCTGGGTTTGCACGGAACGCTTGCACATACTGACCTAAAACCAAATAAATGAATCAAGATGTTGGTTGTGAAAAGCATTCCGTAAGAATTTAAGGGCAAGAGACAAATCTTTGAATTAGAAGTGTGAACTAAGAAAAGAAACAGTTTAATATACCTACATCAAAATACACAGGAAAAAACAGGGAATAAAATTGTGTATTTTCAGCACCCACTGGATTCTGAAGGAAGAATGCAGATTGTGATGCAAAAATGGAAGCAGAAAACAATCAGACACAGAAGGCACACAAGGTCCTTGCTGGGATTTAAATGTGACATTTGGAGGGCTTGACTGAAAGCCATAGGTTTACTTCAAAGGCTTGCTTAAAACATGCAACCAGCTGTATTTGCTGTTTAAATTGGGCTGGTTCTGTCCTTATTATCATCATTAGCCTCCAATTATCTTTGCAACTTAGTTATATTTGCAATGTGCGCTAAACTTGAAACATGCCAGCTTAATTTTTATTAGCAAAATTCTTCAGCAATGCTCTGATTTGGGTACAGAATAATTAAAGCACCAGACTAGCATTGTGAACCTATAATTTTCTGATGAAAAAAAACCCCCCGATCTTTCTCTTTTTATAAACTTTCACTTGTTCTATTTGTTGATATTAGAACATGAAAGATATTACCAAGAGCATGCTTGAAACTGCCAGACACAAAGGCATTGTGCCCATTGAGGACACACAGCACATGATTGTCAGGATTTTTCAGCATCAGGCGGAGACAAAAGCGATGGTGACGGACATCCTGAGACTGCATAGTGACTTGATTGAAGATGTTCCACAGCTGGGGCTTATTGACATTTTCCATTACCATGATTCTACAGAATGAGAAGTATGCCAGAAATTAGTAAATGCTATGTAGTCAATACTGTAATTTTCAAAAAAATCTCAGCAGTTCAGGGAAGATTACGAAGAACAGACACTCAAAGAGAAGGTCAGTGACTGAGGCAAAGATGAGAGTGAAAACCAGAACCAATGGTTCTGGCCAAACCAATCAACCAGCCTATTCCATTGTGCATTTCTGGAATGTGAGGCTATCAGAAAGCTCTTTCAGTTTCTCTCTTTTAGCCAAGGCTGAAAAGCATCAGCCTGCCCCCTTCAGCAGTATCATCGGAAGTATGACTACAGCCTCAGTGGAGGCAATTACAGCACAGGCTGCTCTGCCTTCTCAGTAGCACACCTGATATAGTTGTAAGCTTTTCTGAAGTTCTTGTCCAGAATTGCAGCAGAGAGCCCAAAGTACTCCAGCTCCTTGCGCTTTTGTCTATCCTCGTAGAATGAGTAATATTCCAGTGAGGAATCCACAAGTAGCTCTGCCTCCTTGTACCGGGAGAGGTCACACAAGGCATAAATAGCCTTCAGGAGGAGGTTCCACCAGTCATCTTTTGTCAGAACGCTTGTGAGAACAGCAAAAATTGCTAAACATATTGGAGCCAGAAAGTTGAGAAAAATTAGAAGAAATATAAATTTTTACAAAATAGATGCATACATCAAACTGGTATTTTCAAAGACGTTGTAGCACTAACAGCTAATATGAAGTATTTACTTTTTCTCAGTTTAAGGGCAGTTTGTAAACTCCAGCAAAAACCACAATGTGGGAACAAAGGGCAAACAATACACCCAGTTCAAGCTGTAAACATACTACATGAATGCAATGAAGTTACTCTCCCTAATTTATCAAGCAGCGCTTAAGAACGTGTAGTCTGGCTCAAGTAAGCCTGGGCCAGCTAAAAAAAATCACACCACCTTTAAAATATATTTGTATTACGTTCTAGATTTGAGTGTATGGTATTTGCCCTGAGGAGAATGTTGGCCCACAAAATCTCTAGAGGCCCTTCTCAATATGAATTATTCTGTTATCTTACTATTTTTCTCTGAATGGGGACTGTTCCCTTAAGACATATTATCTTCAGTTTTGCTGCCTTCTTTGCCCTAGAAATAAAGCAATGTTAACATGAACTGCATGGATTTAGCATGCAAAATAGTAACATTTCTATCATTTTTCAGAACTATGGAGTTCACCTTGTTGCTTTGTTTTTAATAAACAATCTGTGATTTGTTACCTTTTGCATCGCAATTTGCTGTCTCTTGGTCATCATTGTCAGAAATTTTATCCCTCGACACCTTAATAAGATAGAGGTGTCTCTCTCCAGATTTGGAACTAGATATCAAACACACTTGAGCTCTGCTCATTGCTACCTAGAAACAAATTTAAGGGCAGCATTTCAGATTACAATATAACATCCTACGACAAAGGCAGCTTTATGGCCAATCCATCTTGCTCATGTTGCATCCCAAAACAGTCTGTGACACCACAATACAGCAAGATCACGAGAGAGAACATTCCCAACATCATCTCTGCCTTGTCTCTTGCTGCAGTGTGAACTGGGCTATGCAAAAGCAAGATACAAACCCTTTAAGCTACTTAAAAAGATTTCTCCTGGGATTGGAACATCCCTAGGCATATTGAAATCAAGACTCTTTGCACAGAGGTATAAGAAGAACAATGCTTTTCTCTATCAGTTTCAGACATATGTGAATAGTCAGCTATTCAACCAGTATAATACAATAGTCAAGGTGCTGAGCAGGTGGATAAAATGGAGGTCTAAACAGTCCCTTCACTCACTCCCTATTTAAAAATAAACAAAAAACAATTAACACAAAACCACCACCACTGTATTAACTGGCTAAACAAATTCTTGTTTTGTCATTTATCACAAGAAAATAAGACAAAAAAGAAATTAAAAAGAAAATTCTTGAAATAGAAGCCAGTATTAACACCTCAAAAAAGCTCTGTGCTGAGAGCTAAAAAGGCAAGAAGCAGCTTTAGAATTCAGTGGGCTCTAAGTACACTGAGAACAGGGAGTTGAAGTCACTCTATCAATTATACATACAAATAGTCCTCTGTTCTAAACACTACAGGCAGGAACACCAGTACTGCAGGCTAGCTGCAAGATTACTAGCTAACAGGATTATGAAACCATTTACATATGAAAGCCCGCTAGCTTTCCTCCTGAGTTCATCTGTTGTTTGTCTTGACCCAAGTCACAGCTGTCCAATTGCTTACAGTGCAGCTGGAAAGATTGGCTTACCTTCAGCAGCATTGCCAGCATTGTGAGCAACGTGTCAATGTAACCATACATTTTGCCTTGGGAATACAACAGTGTGGAGCGATGGAGAAGTAGCTTTAATTCCTGGACAACAGTGAACATTATTATTCAACCTCTTGCACAGAGAGTGAGTTTACAAAACAAACAATTTTGACTCAGTACTAATAGGACTGTAAAAGCTTCCAGAAAGCTGTAAGAATCTGTAGCAGCAGGTAAGCTTTCCCTAACTGCTCTCAGGAGTTACTGTTCCAAATTCTCCAATTTCAGAGAAATTTGGCATGACTCTTACCTATGGTGAAGGTGCTTCTAGAGAGGGGATTCAGAACCTCTGCTTACAAAGAGGCCAAACCATGTAGCTCACATGTACCAACTGCTGATCAACTTGATGTAGAGTGAGTGGTGTCACAACTGACTCTCGGTGGCCAAAAGCTTGTGCGTTGCACAGGAGTTATCAGGTGGGACAGGGGAAATGCTGAGGGACTGGTCATGGAGAGTGTCAGGAGCACGTGTCCCTGATGCTGTAATGAATCAGTCACTCTGCAAGCTCACCATGGGGAAATAAGTCTGAATCCCTGGTCCTATGCAGACATCTTGGACTACTAGCACAGTTTGGCAGGATAATATATCCTAAACAGAAGCACAGAACACTTTGCCCACCTGCTGTGCAGCATTAGCATCCTGAGCCAGTGTATCTGGGTCATACATTGGTTCCAGAGCCTCCAGAGCTTTCTCAGGTCGGCCCAGCTGCTGCTGAAGTGTTGAAAGTGAGATTCTTGCATCAAGATGCAAAGGAGCAAGATCAACAACCTTGGCATAGCTCTCTGCAGCACGCTCCATGTGTCCCAAAGCCTTCAAGCACTCTAGAAATACCATAAACAACACAACACATTTAAGTGGCAGAAAAAGAAGATTTCAAAGTTTGCAAGTAAGTTAACATACCTTTTTAGTAAAACCATCCAAAACATGTATTTTTAACTGAAAATATTCAGATATATGCACTATGTAGCCACAGTTTCACTTCAAACATCAGTTGATACACAATGACATGCAGAATAGACGCTGCTTCACTTACATGAACACGAACTACTTTTAGCTGACGTAAATTTCAGTGTATATGAAGACCAAAAAAATGCTATGCTTGACAGAATTGTCATGATAAACTTCAATTATAGCTCTGCAAATACCAGTTATCATTCAACAGTCAATCTAAAATTCCTGTGATCTTGGATAAAGGTCACTGGATATGCTCAGCATTGTATTATCATCTCTCAGTCCCCCATGTTCAGCAGTCCTGCCTCTTCTCACCCGCGTGCCGAAGCCACACAACAGCCAGGTTGTATCGTTCTGAACAGACAAGGGAACTCAGGAGAGGCAGTGCTGAGTTGTATTCTCCAACATCCAAAAATGCCTCTGCGACATCCAAATACAAGTCACCTATTTCTTCTGGATTTTGTTCCACCAGAGTAGTCAAAAGAGGCTTAAAAAAACCATACAAACACTTAAAGCACAAATAATCATTGAGAACACTTCTTTAAGACATGGTTATTGGAAGCTTACATTTTTATCCAATGATTTTTATTCTATTTGCATTCTGAACAATACTTCCTTTATTTAAATGTTAGTTTAGAAGTGAAAAATAAAAGATCTGAAATTCAGAATTCCTGAAAAAGCCACATTTTTCTATTCTAGATGTTTCACACATCCAGTGGGTTAAAGTGTTCATCAGTGAGGAGTGTCCTTTAAGAAAGAACAGTCTTCACATTTACTATGGCTTTAAAACAAAGTGAAAACACGTTCCTTAGTGTTCAACAACTTTGCAACGTGGTCCTGGGCCTGTCACAGCACACAGGCCATGACTTACTGTGCTTTAGTAATATTTCCACTGGAGGCGTAATTTCTAAGGACAAAGATATTTCCTCTGCTATTACAGGCCTGTGAGACTTCTCTCTTGGTGGGAGAGAGAAGCAAAAAGAATCTCCGCAGCTCCCTCAACCACCTCAGTCTATGAAAACAGGAACAATTACTTGCTTTTGTAATTTCTTAGAACATTCCCCCCTTCTGAGCTGGTTTCCACTTACACTGAGTGGCTCCAGGATGTTCAAGTGAATCAAGCACACCATCAGCTTGACTGTGATGTCTATGGGAACACCCTCAGGTATGCAGCAGCTGACCTTCTCCACAGCTGTAACAAGATAAAGAATTTCATTCTGAACTCAGAGGCTTTAACAAGCACTTCACAAGTACCACATCCCCTCCAGGCCATGTTCAATTCCACTGAAGAAAATACTCTTATCAACTCTAGCAAGTGTTTGTCTCCCCTTCTTTTTCTCCTCCTCTATCTTTTCCAAGAGTTGGAGCAACGTCCTCCTGCTGACTCTGAGACTAATAATTCCATGTGAGGTACCAAGTGCTGTCAGTCTGCATCGGCTTCAACAGCAGAATTCCACAGGATGTGCTTAGACCCTTTGCCTACTTAAGAGGTACTTGCTTAATAAAGCTTTCCTTTAACAATTTATGCACCTGTACCCTCTTCTCCTTGTTTTTTGTTGAAGGAAATGCCCTGTATTAAGGTTCTTGTTCTTGCTAAGCTAAGTACCAGGCACTGCCTGAACACATTGTTAAACACATCACCTATAGAACTTCACACAACAGGTAGGCTGAATGCAATCTGATCAGAATGCAAACATGAGGCACAGTAGTTATCCATGACAATACCAGCAAATGAAAGGTCACACAATAGAATTCCATTATCATAGGCTCTTCACACAGAGTCATGACATCTCCTTAACTCCTGTTTAAGATCTCCTTCACTTCAGTGCTTACACCAGACATTCAGAGTGATTGCTAGAACCTGAGAAAACTGTGATTTCCAAACTAAAGTTTCCCTTTTACCTCCTACATCCCATTACTGCAAATCACACCATGCAGACTAATTCATCATTCTCTGAACACTGTAATACCCAGCACAAGGGTAACTATTCACCTACTGATATATTTTTACAAAATGAAAAGTGACTGGCTGGGTTAGAAGAAAATCCTGAGTAAGGGAAAAATGAAAATACAGAAGAATCCTTTTCTGGATGAAGCCCTGTTTCTGTGCTGCTACAAATCTCCCAGCTGTTATATGATTGCAAGCTGGTTCCTAAGCGTATGTTCACAGACTTGTATGAAATTAAAAACTAAATTACTTACCTGGAGCACTGGATTCAGCAACTGGATGACTTTGGTCGTCAGTCACTCCCTCCTGGCTTTCCTGAGTTTCTACCACTGCACCTGTATCTTTTTTTAAAGATTATCAGATTAACCAGTAGCACCAGCTAAGCCAACAGTTACTTGCTTTTGAATCCATAATTGATTGGCAGCTTTCTCTAAAAAGTGGACTGGGTTTTTCTTGGTTTGGTTTGGGGGTCTTTTGTTTTGTTATGTTTTTGGTTTTTTTTTTAAGGACAGCAGAGCAGGAAGCAATTATAAAAGTTACAAAAGGTACAAAGCAACAGAGGGTGGAGAACCAAGCTCTATTTAAGAAGCTTTCTCTTAACCAACTGCACACAGGAGGTAACTTGGAAACCCTGTGTTCTAATTCCTAGACTCATTATAGATTCATTTCTTATAAATTACCTGCTGAAAGTCTCCATCAGGACAGTTGTTCATAAATCAACTGTATTTTTACCTGTTCAATCAAAGCAGAAAGCTAACAGAAATATCTTATACCTATATTGGGTTTGAGTCAGATTGCTGAAACAATCACTTTAATCACAGAACAGACTGTCTGCTTACAGAGTTGGTGTGCTGTGTCCATTCTACAGCCTAAATAAGTATTTTCAGATGAAATTACTTTCATAAAGTAGGTTTCTCAAAGACAACCTACTTCATTAAATTACAAGTTAGTATGCCTAGATTTCAGTTAGATGATTAGTAACAGATGCAGGATATATAAAGAACATTAGTCTTAGGTCAAAGGTTGATATTCTTGAGTACAGTTGCCACTAAACTCATCTTTTTAACTTTTTTTTTAGAAGCTATTTAGCTGGTAGAAATAGCTGGTCTGATGTAAACACTCAGAGGAATGTTTAGAACTTTAAAAGGCCTCCAGTTGCCTGGAAAGCAGTCCTTGTCTTCAATGAGTCAGCAGGGCTACGTGGACACCAGAGTAACTTCTTACAGCAAACTGAGGTTACGCCATGTAACTCACTAAGAGTACCACAAGTTTCAATAGAGAAAAGCCTGTCAACAAGGCAGCAAAATATACCCAGGAGCTGAAAAGGTAAAGGAAATATATCACATGAACAGCAGGGCCACAGTAACAACTTGACAGCTACTTACCCTTTTTCTCCTCAGTTGCACTTTTTTCTGGTACTTTTTTTTCAAGTACAATTCCGGTAAAATCTGTAATAACCTAAAACAGAAAAGTAACTTGGATCATTTCAAAGATTTAAAGCATAAATGGAGCAACCAGCCCACACGAGAGTTTTAGACATCACAGAAGTTATCAGAAGAGAAGCTGCATTCATCTACCCAAGTAGAACCTTCAAAAAGAAACAGGAAAACAGTTCTGTGACTACAGTTCTACTCTATTAATAAATGCGGTAGCTAAATACTGTCTACATAAAATTGACTGAATGATGTTTAAGGAGGGAAGAAGTCCAAAAAAAGGGTCAGAGGAATTGTTTGCAGGCTCATGACATTGTGCTCTGACAGAGAGAGAACTGAATAAAATCTAAAGGAGGAAAAAAAACCCCAAAGTAATTTAATATCAGCAAATAAAAATGTTTACAAGAAGAAGTCCCAACTTACAGGGTCTTTTCAATCTATCTTGGAAAGTATGACAATGGCCAAATACCAACATCTTCCCTCTCAAAGCCACATCAAAGCCAGTTGGAAATATGCCTCAAAAGTGAGAATTAACAAATTTGGAGCAGATAAGCAATCTTCTCCAATTCCTGATGCCTTAGAGTCAAGATGTATTGTCTTTCTGGAATGTATCCTTAGTGCTTAATGCACAAATTATTAGTTGTAACACAAGTCTGCCAGATAAAGCACAACAGTCTGAATTTGAACCTTCAAAGCATTCAGTGTCATGATTTTAACCTTCCACTTAGAGAATGACCTTTGCTGGTATTACTCACAAAACCAGCCTGAAGGTCTCTGGCTACTAAGATTCTGTCCACTATAGAGAAGGAGCGGAAGGATCCTAAAATTTTAAACCTCAAACAACATACAAGTCTATTGCCTCTCAATTTATTAAATCCATCCATTAATTTAGATGCTAATTACTACAGAACTAGTAGCAAGCAGTCTGTGTCTGATGAGCTCTATCTTTATAGAAGCAGGACCCTATTTCAGCACTGCAGGAACATAAACTATCTGTTCTGGCAGGCAAAGAGGTGCCGAAAATGACAGCCAAAGGCACTCAGCTGTCCGTACCGCCAGAGCTTTGTCGTACTGCTTGGAGGAGATGTGCAGTTCAGCTGCAATGTTAACATCCTCCATGGACACAAGGCTCTGGTGTTTGGTAAAGGCCTCTTCTACTATCTCAATAGCAGAGGTCACATCATTGGCTTCATAGTAACTCCTATAAAACACAGATAAGAGATACCAGGTGTTTGACATAACTGACAATATGTATTTTGAACAGAAGCAAAAGCATTCTCATATTTCTCTTATTTTTGCTTATTAGCAAAGATTTTCATTAGCAAGTGGATGTTATAAAAGACAGTGAGAAAGGCGGGGGTTTCCTTTCCTTACAGTTGCTGACAATTTTTACATATTTCAAATAATTAACAATTCTTTTCCTCCCCTATTTGTTAGGACATTACTGGAGTTCTTGTCACAGTCTCCCCCACTGGAGCCAGGCATCAATCATGTACCACATTAACCTGGTTTCAGAAACCTTCACTAATAATATTGTTATAATACATATCCTTGCATTTTTTGGTACATTTCACAAACTCGAAGATCAAAAGACCTTAAACTGTTTTGAAACAGGCCAATAACAGCTTTCCACAAGAAATGATACAAAGTAGTTAACAAGGTAGTAAAGTCTACTGTGGGAGAGCTACACACTTGAAGCACCAGCCTCCTCTGGCAAAGCAAATCCCAGTGTTTGCAAACCCAACTCACTTGGCCATGTCTCGGGCCAGCTGCATGAAGCGTTCCCCGTCAGAGGGAGCCAGGAGGTTCAGGATGCGCCGGTAGCCATCCATGGCCATCTTGTGCTCCCCCAGCTGCTCGTACAGGCTGGATCTCTCCCACAGGTAGCGCACATTGGTCGGGTCATATTTCAGAGCTACAGAACAAGCAGCAGCATATGAGAAGCTTAGGAAAAGGCCATAGTGCATTTCACATTCATTTCCTTGATTCATATTAATGGACATGCACAAGGTTTTTGCAAGGACATCCTATATTACAGATTCATTAATCTTTTATCAAAGTCCAGACAGAGGTATCAGAATCTTAGCACCCTGAAGCAAACTAAACTAGAAAGGAGAAGAAAACAAAATTATTGCCATTAGCACCTAGCATTAATTTTAAATTATTAAAATGTTTGCTACACTACCTTTTGTGTAGCAGAAAACAGCCTGTTTAATATTGTCCTGCTCCAGTGACATTTCTGCCAGTCTAACCCACTCCTCAGTATTGCTAGGATTTAAGTGAGCTGCAATCAGTCCAAACTGTAGTGACTTCTCCATATCACCCTGGTCTTCATAGATCATGGCAAGAGTGGAAAATGGCTCGTGAGCAAGAGGAGCTGTGAAAAGACAAAAAGAATGACTAAGATTTATTGTTTAAAATCCACACTGGAAACACACAACTTTCTCAAAGAACAGGTATCAGAATTATATAAAACACCCGCATGTGCTGTTTAAATTCAGGAAAAACTTGCAGACAAGTTTCTGATTCACTTCTATAAATTATTTAACAGCCTGACTGAATCTAACAACAACCACTTATAATATTATTCTACACTGTAAGTCATGCTGATGCTTATACTATGCATCTACAAAGACAATAAAAGCAAACTCTGTAAAGCTAAGCCAAGGCCCAGGCCTCTGCAGAACTGGGGTGCTAGTTCCTTTTTATAAGCAAATAAATAAAGGAAATGCACCACTTATTCTTAATTCTGCTCCTTATACCCTGACTTTGCTTGTACTGTTTATTTTCATCTTCAGTGAAGCCACACTGAATCCTCCTCCTGCACATAGAAATTTCACCCCATCCTTAAAGCCCAAAAGTTTGCCCGTTCTCCCATACCTTGCCGAATGATTTCCATGCACATCAGAATGGCCTCCTCACGCTCTCCTCGAGCGAACCTGATGTTGGCCTCTCCCATCAGACCCCTCAAGGCACGAGGAAGTTTGCTGCGAGGTCTTTTCTCCTAAATGGAAAAGGGATGCTATTTCTGCCCAAGGTTAAGTTGTGCCCAAATTCAGGAGACATCCTGTTGTGCTTAACACCACCTAACACCAAGCTGTTTAAGTATTAGTGATATTAAATGACTGACCAAAAGACTTGCTAATGTTCGTAGTTTTCTGACACTGGAAAAACTGGTTTCATTATTTCTGAAAGCTTTCAAACAGTAAATTACAGCGATTTTATGAAAACCAAGGACAGCATAACAAACACCAGCATAAGCAGGATTATCCTACATGGAACAATTTTCAGGTAAATTTCTCAGCAAGCAGCTAAAAGTCACACAAAGTGGCATTTATGGACAGGAGACACAGGGAAGTTACATGAAAGTTTAAATACTTGCTTTCATCATTTTCTTGGTCTCTCGATTAAGAACCATCTCCAAAACGAAAACATCTCCAGCTGTAGGCTGCTCAGTAGTTTCTTCTTCCTCTTCTTCTTCTTCTTCCTCCTCCTCATCATCCTCCTCCTCTTCATTTTCCCCAAGCATGGATGCAAAGACCCGATGAACAGATTTACTGACCCCATCTGCTGTTTCTCCTGGTTGAGAAAGAAGCAAAATAGGTTTACGATATAATGAAGAGGACATGCTGCTTATCTGGATAAGTGCAGAGAAAACAGCAGCCCACTTGAAGCAGCTATTCTGTAAGAATGCTGCCTGCAGAAATGCAGAAAAACTATTAGCCGCCTCTTTGGTTTCAAAGCTCTGCAATACTCATCACCAGTGCTTGGTATAGCCCAGCCTGTAAGATCTTTTGATATCAGAAATGAAAGCATGGAGGAACACACAGAATGAAGCAACAGTTTAATCAACATTTTTCTCAATCCAGAAGATTAAGCTATTTTCAAGCACTGAGCTGGCTGGCTGCTTCTTTTCAGCTGAAGAGGCTGTAAGTGAGCAGAGAATTCTACTACACAACAATCCAGCAACCAATTTTTAGAAGTAATTTAAAACGAGATCTTGCAACCATTCCATCCATGACAAGTGTAAATGCAAAACCCAGATTATTTCTCTGGAGAAAGAACAGAATTCTTTAAAATAAATAAGAAAATTATGCTAAGTACTTGGAATAAATATGCTTAATGCATATATATTTTTTAAATCTCATATTTTTTATTTACAACTTCTCATTATGAAGTTAACCCAAGGTTATAACTGTCCACAGATCTATATGCAAAACTCCAAATATACAGGGCTCAAAGGTTTGAGCTGGGGGATTGGGCACCTAAAGATTTGATAAAAAAGTAACGACAGTATCAAGTTGGGGCTGAAAAACAAATCTATCATGTACTGCCTGCACAGGAGAGGGACTTGGGGACTACACCTGGGTTTATGTTGTTTTTTTCAACTTGGGTATGTTTGGTTATTCTTATTCTGACTTGGATATTAAGCATCTAAACACAAGGCTTTTCTTCCCCTGCCCCTATCTAAAAAAACCTTATTCATTAATTTAATCTCCCTTTTATTTCAGTCCCTTCAGAGACCAGAAGGGGAAAAATGGAGCCAGGTTTTTATGAAGTCAGTTCTCAAAGAGCAAATGCTTCCAATGCCTTTTCAAATACGAACGATTATGTTACAAACATCTACCGTCAGTTTCATCCCGACTTTGGGATTTCCCAGATGCTTTTCTGGATGAAGATGGAGCCTCTACATCTTCCTCGTTTTCCTCAGCAGATGCATTTTCTCCCTCCTACACACACCAACAATATCAGTTAGTAGCTTTATAGTACAACTCATTTTTATTTCCCCATATATTTACAGTGACCATTTGGACCATGGCGTTCCAGCCTTTGTACCTCCAGTGAAACAGGATAAGCATGGTATTTTGAAGCAAATAAAACCTGCTTTCAAGATATTTATATTCTTATCAATGTGGGGTGACTCAGATGGTGAACGTTCACATTAGTTTTAACTGAAGAGACCAGTCCTTTGCTTATTTGGCATTATAGAGAGGTAAGATGACATGGTTGACTGTATTAGGGAAAAAAAAAAAAAAGTTATGTGTGACAAATCCTTCCAGAAGCCTGACTTTTTAAACACAAAACAAAATATCAAAATTGCACTCATTAATCCGGTAAGAATGCTGCCCTAGGATAATACTTATCCCTCCATGACAGCTGAGTTCTGCTGAATTTACTCTCTGAAGACCAAGAAATGCGGAAATTCAGTAGCATTTTGACACAAAGGTAGCAAAGTTAAAGTAAACTGCAACACTCCGACAAATCATACAGATTTTCTCTTAATAACACCGCCTGCATACTGCCGGACACAAAGCTATGTCTCCCTATATTTACTGCTGCCACAAAGTCAAAGGAGGAGCCGCACTGGCTCTCCCCCTTAGACTTCACACAGATGCTGGCGGGGGAGCTGTAGCAGATAATCCGGAGGAGTTCATACCCAAACCCGCTCCTTGCTCCGATCCAAGCACCGATTACCCGCGGGGCGGGCGGCGCTGCCCAAGCGCTGCCGGGGCCGGCGCCTCCGCCCACAGCGGCGGGACCGCAGCGCCGCGTCCCGGGCTCTCCGCACACACCGCCTGCGCTGCCGCCATCTCACCGGGACCTTCCTCGTGATCTGCACACAGAACTTCGCAGCTACGTGGCCTCAGAAGCAGAGAGCGTCAGCCCCCCCCCACACACAGAGCGGCGGTCCGTGCCCTGCCAGGTGCTGTCATGAGGGTGGCGGCCGGGCCGTAGGGCGGCCAAGCGGGGCAGACTCACCTTTTCGCGGCTCTTGCGCTCCTCGCGACGCTGCTCGAACTCCTCGAAGGAGATCTTCCCCTCCAGGTACTCGATCAGCTCCGGGCTGAAGCCCGACATGACCCCGGCACGGCTCGGCCCGGGGGAACTCTCTGCGGGAGGCACCGGGTCCGTCCCGCTATGGCGCCCGCCGCAGCCCGCGCCCGCACGCGCGAGTTCCGGGCGGCGGGTGCCGCGCTCGCCGCCTGTGCGGGGCCGCGCCCTGAGGGCGGGGGCGGGAGGAAAGGGCCGGCAGCGAGCGGGGCAGAGCGGCTGCTATTGCCTCGGAAACTCCACCGCAGAGGGGCTGTGTACCTGCACACACAGACGGGGCAGCTCTGACGGGGCAGAGCGGCTGCTATTGCCTCGGAAACTCCACCGCAGAGGGGCTGTGTACCTGCACACACAGACGGGGCAGTTCTGACGGGGCAGAGCGGCTGCTATTGCCTCGGAAACTCCACCGCAGAGGGGCTGTGTACCTGCACACACAGACGGGGCAGCTCTGACCGGGGCAGCGTCAGAAATGGGCGTGCGGGGCCGCGGTGGGGCACAAGCAGCCGGAGGGCCGCCAAGAAAGGTGTTGTATCAAAAGAGGATCTGAAAAATCGTCACAGAACACCTTGGGACATCTCGTTCTAATAAACGGAAAGGGAACATTTATTTACCAGCTTTGAACAAAGACACTCGGCAGTAGTTAAATGCACGCTGTTGCACTCTTCATTTATTCACGCTTAAGCACAATTCTGCTCACAAACTCCACTAGCCAAAGCACACACATTTGTCAATAGACAGAATCTGTGCTCATTACACCAGGACACCAGGTTCCATTGGTAGAAACGGTGACAATAAAGAAAATTTTGAAGTGTCAGGTAACAGTTAGAAAGTCAAAGCAGTAAGATTTTGCTGTGAAGGTTTACACTTGGCCTGGAGTTCTGAAGTTAATGCCTGAAAAAGATTAAAAAAAAAAATACAAATACGTGAGACAAATGCAGAAATAACCATCTGCAACCAAGGTATGATCCAAACCAAGACATGAAAACACCAGCTGAACCTCTGTTCCCAAAACAGTTCTGTACACTGAAAAGAACTGCCATGACCATCCTGAATTATGCAGGACAAAGAACTTCCAGCAATCCTTTTCTCACTGCTGCTGGGACTTAGAGTAGAGCATCCCATCTGAAGTCCCTTTTCATTTATTTTTCATGCACAAAATACACATTCTATGGTGCTTTTTTCCTGGCATAAAAACGCAGCAAAAAGAGAATTTACTATTAAAATTTGAGTGCAGTCTTTATTATCGTTCATGATATGAAGAAAAATGGAGCTTCAATTTTGATTACAAGAAGAGGAGGAGTTAAGCAGGCTGAGAACAGGACAGAGCTGGAAGTCCTAAGCTGAATATTGAGTACAACTTACGCACTTTAAGATACTCAGCAAATCACCAAAATGCTTAGATTTAAATATTACTGACATTCTTAACTATTTGTAAACCAGAAGAAAACACTATTTACCTTGAATGTAAAAGATAATATATGCTTTGTTAGTGCAGTAATTTATGTCTAAATTAATTTTCTTAATATACATATATCACAAGAAACCATTAATCTCAATTTATAATGTTTTCAATTCCTTACATAAAACCTGCACCCCCTATTAGCTGTACATTTTTAGAATTCTCCTCCATATGAAGGAGGGGAGAAAAAAAGAGAAAACAAAAAATCATGGTCTATATAGATTTGCACAAGCACCATGTGTTATTTTATCTAAGTGGTAATTACCTTGTAACTCTGCCTCAAGAATTTTAAAACCCACTTCGGGTAAGGGTTAAGGTACTATATTTTTAATTCCTTCTGAGAAAAAAGCTGCTTTTACACTTCAGTCAGAATCTTTCTCTTGGTTACACATAACATTAGAGCACAAGGCATCCTCTTTTACCTTTGTCAGCAGAATCTTTCAGCCTTTGAAATCATTCTGAAAAGATTTTTTCCTTTCTTCATAATCTGCAAATGCAGAAGCAATAGGATCTGAATAGAACATGACAGGCCTTGGTCCTTCATTGTTCACAGTGAAAGTAGCTGGGAACTTTCTGAGATCAAGACCCCTGCCCAAGAAGTAAGCCTGGAGAGTTCTGAAAAACTGAACATATTGCAGATGTGAAAATAGAGCATGACCAATGGAGATTAATTATTTCTACTGACACAAATTAGATGTAGTATTTGTTCCTTTGTGGGATGAAATCCTCTATTCTGATCATAAACTGATACAGTGTGGGCAACCTAATTCAGACATGTCCACTCCATCCATGGCTTGCACATCTTATGTGAAGTCAAAAAACCAGCAACTGTTTGCAGCTCATTTATGCTCCCCACTGAATCACAGGGGTTTGATATAACTGCATCCCTTGTAAAACAGGCACAGCCAAACCCCTGCTTAGAGCAAACAGACAGTTCTGTTAGACATTCCTCTAAGAGTCAGCAACAGTGGGCAATTGATTTGAAATTTAATGCTTCTTGAAACACTGAGGAAAAATTACAGGAAACTGATTCTTTCCCTTCACAAATTCTTTTTAAGACTGTGTAAATGTTCTCTAAGTGGTATTTTTGTAGCTGTCAGATGCAAACTTATTTGTACTTCCGTAAGATGAAACAACATGCAATCAGAGCACACATTTGAAAGAAACACAGTAATCATTCCTCTTCTGTTTCATAAAACAAGTAGCTGCATAATCAAAATAATTTTTTTAAAATGAAAGCTTCTGGGTGGAGATACAAGGAAGTTTTATGCACTACTGTGCTCTGAGAATGCCTCCTCAGTTAAGGGGCACATCTTGACTGAGGAATGGTTATTGACTATACAAAGTGCACAGTTCCTGACATTACATCTAATGGGCCCCTCTTGTCTTTAAATTTAGAAGATGAGGAGTCTCTTGATGGAAAACAAAAAAACACATAGAGCTTCAGCTCACTTGAAACATTTCCTCACCAGGTCTCTGTTTCTGGGGTTATCAAGAGGCTTCCATTTTTCTTCTGGTTGGAAAGGAGCACTCTTTGCCAACCCTCTCACAGCCAATACTGTATATAGACCCAGGAGCAGCACTTTCCACATGCTGCAGATGAACAGACTGTCTGTAAGAAGGACAAACAGACACTCCTTAAACCTCACAGAGCTGTCACTGTAAACACGTAAATCCAAGGAAAATCTGCCTACTGCAGATTACATGCATGTACTTGGAAGAACAAATTATTCTAAACAAGTGTTTCCCATACCAAAGCTCTTTCTAGACACTGGACTCTCTTCTGAGGGACTAGTACAACACTCAACACAAAATATTACATTTGTAAGTTTACATTTATTACATACAGCCATTTTCAGTGGCTAATACAACATCAGAACTCTGTGTGCTCCACGGAGAATGCAAAAATATGGCTCAAAATCCAGAGAGCTCAATTTTTTAAACTGCATTAAATTAAATTTTACTACATATAATAATATGTGCAATGGTATTTAATAAAGCCTGGTCTAATATACTAGACACCCATTTCACAACTTGACTCGGGGGAGAAAAGAAATTCTCCCTCTCACATTCTTTAAAATAGAGCTTACCAGGGAATTTGGCTTTGGCTTGCCCCCTTCTTGCTTGGTCTCCTCGTAATCTGTGAACAACGTGATCTCTGCACTTATATTTCTAGTAGACTGTGGGTGGGTGTCAATGACGTTAGCAGGATTTCAAAAATACAGTAATGATTCCATTTCCATCCATGACATAAAGACCCTTGAGAATTTCATCCCTGATACTCTTCAGACCTGTTGCTATCGACAAGTGCACTACAAATTCCTCCTAATCCGTATTGCAGACAAGTGGTGGTAGGCATATAGTAAGTTTAAAACCATTCCCAGGAGAAATAGCACAGCTCTATCAAAATATTATTTTTAATTAAAAGTAATTAGCCATATCTCTAGAATGGTGACTAATGGTTTTAAAGAAAATGAGATATGGATCACTTTCTTGATGCTGGAAAAAGAGAGAGAAAAGTAATGTCTGTTTCAATATCCAAAATCATAACATTTTAATGGAAGCATTGCTTTCCTACCCTGATTTTATCAGCAATTAATATCCTCCTGTCACACTGGAAACTAAGGCAAAGGCTGCAAGCAGGACTCTGCTAATTTATCTTGGCCTTAGTGCACAGCATTCTTCATATCAGAGCTGCTCATATTTTTTGTTTATAATTTCACTGCACTCTTCTCTCCACTATATAGATGATACATGACTTAGTATCACATAAAATATATCCCGAAATACACATGTTAAAATTAAAAATATTTGGCCATTACCTTACTGCAGAGTACAGATGTTTATTTCTGACTAGAAACTTTACATTTTTCTTTGGTTTAAATTTTGAAAGCAAAATAAAAACCTACCACCCCCCTTCCAGGAAGGTGAAGTTTTGGACATCCAAACATCTTTAGCAACACAGTAAACAAAGTCCTAGCAGTGTTATCTGCATGACTACAGTAGTATAAAAAAATTCAGGACAATTTATCCAGCTTATTATTCTGCAGATCTGGACTTTAAAAAAATCATACACACAAAAAATAAAATCCATCAAGCACCATCAATTATGTTTTGTAACACTCAACTTCCAGACAATGAGTCCACTAAGAACAGAGCAGTAGCAGGAGAATAACTTGTAAAAAGGCAGGCCTCAGCATAAGGGAACTGTCTTTGTTGATCTTCTAGGTAGATATTTATTTCAGCCAGAAGTAGAAACATGCTCCCGTAGAGAAAATGACAGAAAGGAGAAAAGGCATGATTTACAGTTTGGGATTAGATTTTAGTTCCTTATTTAACTTTGAAAAGAGGGGGGTGGGGGGGACAGCCAGTTTTCTTCTACCTGTTTTTTTCCTCCTCAATTAATTTATTCCTTTGATATCTTTACAAAGACCTGGGGGATATGCAGTATATTCAGACAGTAAAACATACTAAATTCATCTGCAAATATGCAACAAGCTATATTACTGGAGGAACTTAGGCAATTTGGGTGACTCATGAAGTATGCAGATACGCAAGAGATACAATTAGCATGTATTTTCTGTGAGCTGTCTAAAAGAAAAATCCTTACACACTTGTATTGTTGTGTCCTGAGCTAAAAGCTTTGAGAAACTGTCGGAGCTAGAAGTCTGTTTAGACCTAGTGCTCATTTTAATGTGGGGGTTGGTCTTCTTAAAATAATTTCAATTCTTTTCTTCAGAGAAAGTCAAATATAAGCAGAACACATTCATATTAAAATACTACTAGTATGCTTACACCAATTTAATGAAATTGCATCCTCCTTTGAGAACCGTAGCTAAGTTTAACAAATGCTGTCAAAGCCAGATGTCAACGTGCTGCCTTTTTAATGCAACCATATTTAAGCATCAGGTTTTCTTGATAAACATCTTCAGTAAATCAAATCTTTTCAAAGTGTCTATACTGATTATATAACCTTTCTGGCACAGTAAGTAATGTTCATGTATGTTTGAATGAAACTGCCCTGAAGATGAAAATACTCATAGCATTGCTTGCTCAGTTCCATGCAATTCATCTCTAAAAGGTAAAAATTTAAAATATACTAGTTTAGCTGAGACAAGTTTTATACATATGATGCTCTATATAAACTGTTCACTAAATAAAATATTCACTGAAGACTTTGACTTTCATTGCATCTCCTGTTCACGAGGCCTAAGGTGTTGGAGTTAAAATACTGAGTCAAGCTTCATCCAGTATGATCTTTATTGCATGCTACTTGAGATGTGAAGGAAGCACCTGTTAAAGTACTGCTCCAACCACAAGGTTTTTGTTTACTACTTTTATTTTCTGCTTAGAATCCCAAGTATTACAAGTTAGAAGGAAAAGCACCAAACTGCCCCACATGAGTACCTGAGCCAAGACTAAAGGCAAACGTTGATCACAACACTCATCAGCGTGTTTGTACAACAGCAGTACAGGTAACACAACACTCCACAGAGCAGTACTGGTAAGTGGCACTTTTTGTGAATTACAACCATTTGTACCAATGCAAGCACGTTGGAATAGCATACAAAAATATACAGAAGTGTTTATTTAGCAGGGGATTTACTATACAGTGTACTCTAAGTCATGCACACTTAGGTAAAAAAAAAGACAAATAAAAAAAGTTGAAGTACACACTGCAGACAGGGAAACCACCAAACAAAATAGGAATATCCCAGAGTAGCTCCCAGTCAAGTTGCCCTCAACTACAACAAAAAAGTACCACTATCTAAATGAGTTTTTAAAGAGTATGAGATTTCATCTTTCAGCAATTTCAACATTATCTGAAAATATCTCCAAGATTTTCTCAGCATCTCACAAGACAAGGACTTTGCCAAAGCTTATGATACATGGCATGATGTGTAAGAACTTAGTTATAAACATTTTAATAAGCACAATCATTTGCTATAGCATTACTCAAACATTTATAGATAAGACCCTGTCAACATCTCTAAAAACCTGTAAATATTAAGAGTTAGTTCCATGTACAACATCAGATTTATGGTAGCTACATAAGAACTGAAAACAGAGGAAGAGTTAAAAACATGTAAGACAGATGCTTGAGAAGCAACAGATTTTTCTCAAAATCATATATGTTTTCTTCGAAGTTTTAAGTCCTTTTACAACCAACAAATCCTTCCCTCCCCCCTAATTACCCGAACCAGGTATTTTGGCCAACGTTATCGCATCTTTGTGCTTGAAAAAACAATTAAAAGGTAAATGGGGAATCAAACAGTTTTTCTTGAGTTATCATGACACATAAAGGCCTTAAAGACAGTTCTACCTTCTCGGGGGTTTCAATACTAGAATATTCCAGTGGCTAGAAAAATCACCAATGGCTAGGATTGCTGAAACATCATCACAAAATAAAAAGTGAGGTGACTGGAATGAGTTTTACAAGTCCTAAGCCAGCACACTGAAGGAAGCAGCAGGGAAGACACAAAGATAGCATGTTCTGTGTTGTGCCACAGCAGGAGCAGCAGCATTGTGGCACCCAGACTGAAGTTAGTGCCCGGTGAAAGGAAGTTTTTTATAACTTTGCCGTGTATTGCTTCAAACAAGCTCTGTGACTGTCTGCATGTCTAAATACCCACAGTACAACGGTAAGCTCTGAGATAGCATCACTTTTCAAGATTCAGTGCTAATGGCGGGGGAAGTCAGAATTTGTGGCACTTTGTTCAAAACACACAAAGAATCCTCTAGAGACAAATAAGGAAAGCCAGCAGTAGTTTTTCCTGAGCTCTCTGTATTAAAAAATATACATAAGAAATCCTTCTACTATATTAAAACAAGATTTTAAGATCTTAAGTATTTCTAGTTTTCTTTAATGAAATAGGAAGAACAATGTGTAATTTTTTTCCCCCCATTTACATATGAATATTTTTCCTAAAATGTGGAATTTGATAGTCAAAACTTCTGGAGCCTTAACACAAACAATCAACCCCACCTCTGCCTAGTTTTCTTTTCACACTGGCAAAGATTTTGCTATTCAATGGCTTAAATACAGTATTTTGCTTAAACTACAATTAAGCGGATTTTTTTTTTTTGAGGACTAAAGATCAAAATGTTGAAAAATAATTTGACACACAGACTTCAAAGCTGAGACAGATATCTGCGAGTAGTTTTCCTTCCTTATTTTTTTTTTGGTCACAACAGAAAGGGTTGAAAAATTCAGGTCATCTAAAGCTTTCTGACTTTGGTTGGTGTGATCCCAAACAAAAAATATGCTGTAGTTGTCATTTCTCTAAGAGTAAAGTGGGGTCAAAAGAATTTTTTAAAGCCTTTTCCCCAAATCAAGTTTCGGTATGATCCACACAAATATTTTTGGTCAACTTCAAAAATCAAATATAAGGCTATGGAAGTCCACAGGCTACAGTTAGAGTGTATTCATTTACTGGTTTAAGGCACAGTATATTTTCTTTTTCTTTAGAAAGCTACAAGTTTAAAGTCACAGTGAGGAATTTCACATTTTAGTTTTGGTCTCGCACTCTAATTATGTGTGTCCTGTCTGCTACCTGTAGACTTCTGTAAAGTATTCCAGCTGTCAGGTGCTGCAGTCTCAAATCCTATTTCCAAACTCAGAGTGAAGTAGGTGGAAAATACTGAAGCCTGAATTGATCCCAAAATAGTGCACTTAGCCTTTTGTAAAGCTAAACATCAACACACTTGCACATTTGATATTTAAAGATATATACCCTGAAATTTTTTAAGTCAGAGGGGGAAGATAGTCTTGGCTGGTATTTCAACAAACAGGCAACACTTGAACAGAACAAGCCTACAGGACACAGCTGCTGCACCTCCTCACCAGGCCAGTCACCGTGCCCACTGTTCTGCTTGGCACTACAGGGCAAGCCAAAGAGAACTGCATGTGGAAGGAGGACTTGGAATGATGTGCCCAAATAACAAGGATTATGATGTTAACCCCTCCTGGTTTTGAGAGACACAAACTCAGCTCTGGTACCACACAGATTCCTAGAGAACCCAGAGCACAACCTGCCAATAACTATAGAGAGGCCATGCTTACAAGATTTGTTCATGACAGCATGAGTAGCAAAATCTGTCTACATTTAGGAACACAGAAAGAAACCTTGAATCTTAAGCAAAATTAAAGTCAAAATATCACAGCTCATGGTGTTATCCTACAAGGCAATAAGCACATATTTGAGGCAGTTACGTGCTTAGACACCTGAAAAATCGAGGGCTGGGCAGATTTGCTTAAGTAAGAGCTATGGAATTTTCTCTTTAAATGCTTAGAATTCATTTTTAAAAGCAGCAGTGTCTATTAATAAGACAAAGTGTATACCTTTTACTTGAGTTTGAGGATAGATGAGCTGATTAAAAGCTTTGAACACATTCTTCCATAAATAAGAATATACATCAGAAAGTATAATCTTTGCAAAAGGTTTTCCAATTTTTAAAGACTTTATGGATTCTAATATTCTAGTTTAAAGTTCTGGCTCAGAACAAAGGTAGAAATTGTACTTTAAAATAAAAAATAAATTAGTTTTGAATTGTCCTTCATTATCACACATTTGCTAGAGGCTATACAACAGCAGCTTTGGTGACAAAAGTATGAAGTGATGAAAATTTTATATTTTACAGTACCATACTAAATGCTTACAAAAGCTAGACTGATTATCTTCCAGAAAAAAAGAGATGCAAAAAGTCAAAGCTGTAAATTAAGTGAGAAACATTCATCATTAAATGGAAAATTAACATTAAGAATTGATTCTATTTTAGAACTAACAATTTTCCAGTAGCTTAGTGACTTAGAACAGCAGCACAATTCTGTACAGACTCTATAATCACGTCCAAGAACATTTTCATAGCTCAGAGCATTAAAGGTCAGTAAATGGCTGGTTTTATCCCAGTATAAATACAACAGAAGTCTAAACACACTCGACCCTGTATTGAAATAAATTTGATTCAAATGAAAGCTTCTCAAATGTTTACATTTATTAATGGCTACATAATGGATTTTATTCTGTGCTATCAAAGCTCAGAAGCAGATGTATCAGATTGCAGAAAAATGTCAAGTGACTTCATCACTTGTTACTGGCAAACTCATGGGAAATGAGACGTATCAAACACTGACATATGCAATGCTTTTGGGGTTAAGTGTCAATACATTTTATTTTATTAATCACTGACTTTAAAGTTAGCCCAATTAGGTTATAGAAGAAACATTCTCTTCGACATACCAGCAGTCTCTATGCCTTCTACAATGTATTACTACTGCACTGCTTAGGGTTTTGCGGTTATTCTATTATAAAAACAGTATCTATTTGTTTTAAAATGTAGCAAATTAATATTAAGGAATGAATTGCTACATGAATTAGCTCATTCAAAACCAAGATCAGGGCAGAACGCTAAACGTTAGAAATAACACTACCTTAAATTCCAGTTACTGCAAGTTTCTTGGAAATAAAACATACAAAGAAGCCTCCCACCATAATCCCCCAAACCAATCCTCTTTCAACAGGATGCTGAAATGTGACCCACTGCAACCAACTTTTAAATCAAAACTAAAAGATCACCTTTGGACAACATTAATTCACTCAGTTCCAAGGTATATTTGGTAATTCCAGTGAAGAGGTGAGTTTTTCCTTATCAGACACATAGAGACTTTCTATGAAATGTTAGCTACAAGTGTAGGTACACTGTGACTGCAGCATGATCAGACTCTCAGGAACACATGTTTGATGACATCAACAAGAAAAAGATTATAGACTTCAAGAGTAATTTCAGAGTATGAAGATATCACTAAAACTTCTCATTAGATCTCTCCCTGCCAAAGAAAGATTCTGCTGTACCAAAAGTTAGTGGCATTTGGTATTTCAAGTTCTTACCCTGTTTCTTCATTCTGTTTCTGATAGCTTATAAAAAAATATTATATTCGATCCACATAAATAGTTCTTTTTTTGAATGCATCCTGAGGTCTAAACCTTTACAATTTGTGCCTTGATCTCCTCCCACATAATCAAGATAATCTAAAATTTGAAGAATAAAATGGAATTTTAATTTAGTTAAAGGTAATAGGAGACATTATAATGTTTTGCCAAAAGCTTTTTTATAAATGCAGCCCACTCATAATAAAGGATATTTCAGTAGAATTTACATGTCCTTATATATGCAATTAACAGTATCTATATTGGATTATCCTATGTTTCTGCTGAAATGGTAATTGTGAACAGTGACAGAACTACAGATTCACCTAATAGAAGCTTCTTGTCCAAAAGTAACATCAATCAATCATTGTATTTTGCCTGAAAAACTATTTCAGACTGTTATAAAATCTAGTCCTTTTCAGAATGACAAATAGGATAATTTATCCTCTTAGAATGGGATGAATTCTAAGACTTGTTCTAATCCTGTTACCATCCATTGATTATATGGCAAATCTAATTGGGATTAGACTCCTAATCTGCCAAACACCTGAAGTTGTCCAGTCCACGGTCACTGCACAGTCCAGATGCACATCCCTGACAACAGATTAAATCTATTAAATGGCACACAATGCATATAAATTCAAAGTAGGTGTAGGACTTCCCCTCCTTTCCCCAGTAAAGGTAAACCATCTCTGAGGAAAGGGAGTGTTGAGGGACATGCGAACAATGTGTCATCTGGGATCTCAGACTCAGGATTATATCTACTCCTACCTCCAACTTGAAAATCAGGCAGGAATATATACAAGATTCTGGAACCCACTTTATGAAGAGTGCTAACAATTATCACTAGAACTCCAGCTTAAAAAAAAAATCATTAAATGACAAGAAAAAATTGGTGTTATCCTATGCTGCTGTAATTCGGCAGGTTTCACTTCATGGCAGATTTTGAAAGCTTTCAAAGATACTAAATATCGAGCCTGTTTTCTTTCCTTATTCTGCTTATTATTTTCCACCAACAGCTCCAACAAATAGATTAATGCATAAAGAGCCTGGTAAGATGGCAAAACAAAATCAGAAGTAAAATAGAGTAGTAAGCCAAAAGGACCATGAAGGTCAAGAAAAACTATGTTCCACATAAATCAGACCTGGCACACTTCACAGCCCTCTGCCAGCCCTAATGCAGTTCTGCCACCATCTTTCACTCACAGCCATTTGCAAGGACAACAACTCTATTCTTCTATCTATCTATTGGCTTCTATGTTCTGTTTGAACAGCAATGTTTAGTTAAACCAACTGGTGCATTTAGCTACAAGTATATTTAGTCACACTAATTATTCTATATATATATATACTGTAGCGTACATTTGATTAGAAAATACCAAGATTTAACCTATTCAAATAACTTTTCTGATTTACAAACACTATGTATAAGCTAACCTTTTTTAAGGTTAAGGTTAGAATACCAGCACATAGATTACTGATAACAGTGACAGTGGTTTGGCTAACTACAATACCCTTACTCAGTTACAGCACTTTTAATGACTTACTAATAATTTGAACTGCTGACTTGGATATAAGCAAACAAAACACACATGGCTTTCTTCACATTTGTCCTTCATTTTGGAAAGTCACTGTGTGAACTGAGTCTTTCCAGCCAGCTCAAAGGAATTGACCCTAACAACAGTTAGAAATAACTGAGGCACTTTAGGCAAGATTATTAAGATACGATGAAATTAATGGGTCAGGCTGGCTGTACTACTGTATCAAGAGTATACTTGATTGACTGTGAGCAGCAGATTTCCTCTTGGTATTCCTATAAGATGATTGAGCTGGTTTAGTATTTCCATATGAAGGTAAAAGGTATCTCAGACACAGCAGAGACAGCTAACACAGAAGCAAGTAGGCTCATCTCTACACAGAATCTACATCATTTAAGCCTAAGGACTGCTGAGATTTCTTCTGTTGGCAAAACACACGCCCAGGGGACAGAATTCCTTACACAGAGCTATTTTAGGCTTTATTATAAATGGCAGTCACTGTAGCATCTAGGCACTAAGATAACAGTTTATACAGAGCTAATATTTATGGTCAGTATTTCCCACTCTTACTGAGTTTGCCCACATGTAGAAGTTAGCACTGTACAGGACAGGAGTTTGCAGGGTTGTAACTATTCCATATTCATTTGATGTATTGGCATTTATTAGGAGATGGTTGATTCTCTGTTTACAATAGCAAAAAGCCTGCCTTGTCTACTTAGAACCAGTGCAGCAACCGCACTGTTAACTCACAGCATAGCTCAACATTTGCCAGCTTCTATATATGGACAAAGTCCAAGGATTAATTTCAAAATTCCAGAGAAAACTGACAATGTTTTAAAACAACATTACAGCAAATTGTTTATGAATCTGCTGGTATCCTTCCTGAATAGAAAGCTACATAGAATACTGTTGTTTTCTCACTCTCACAAAAAGTAAAATGTGTAAGACTTGCATTAATCTCACAAATGTTCAACTCACACTGATTGAACAAATGATTTGATAGAAATAACAGTTCTATATAAGCAGTACATTCTAGTTTGTCTAGACACAAATGTGGCAGCTTTTGAATGTAACATAAAATAATTAAAAGTATACTTGGCTGTGTGGTTTTTGTGATAGTCACAGTGTGCTTGAAATGTATTGAGTTTTAACCAGCATATTTTAGATCTGCAAGAGATGCAAGTTCAGAACACAGACACTGCATGGCACAGTGAGTAAAAAAGGTCTGTTTTAACACAGCAGTATAGTGAAATACCAAAGTGTCTACAAGGCAGAGTATTGAGATGTTGCACTGATATGAGTTACGTGCTTATACACGGTAAAATCACTCCATTTTCAGAGACATGAAATAAACACCAGAAAAAGTTTTCTAAGCAATGTGAATAAAACCATGAATTTTTTGTGAATATTCACAGTTCTGTCCTCTTTCCCACATAATGTAAACTACTGATCATATTAAATTAGGCATTTCTGTGTTGCAATTTTTCCCATCTCCAGTGTTAAGTTTCTAGGGTGCATTGTCCTATATATGTCCTATATAGAATAAACATCACACAATACAGCACAGCACATGTAGAAGAAGAGAAAAGGTTACAAAGTGTGGGACTCTGTATAAATGCATTCGTCCAAAGGCCAGCATTGCAACAGACAAAGGGAGAGGAACTTTGGCTGCAATCTTCAAGAGTTTACTGCAAGAATACAAAGAAGAAAAATTATCATTTTTAGCCAGATATGCAGAAAGTATGAAAATACCATATTTCATTTTCCTTTGCAAAATAATTTCTATTTTAAGGCTTTGTAAATTTTTAAAACTGAACACCTAGGTCTAATGGGCCATAAAAATTGATGCACAACCAAGAGAAATTATTCAGAAAGGGTAATGTCATTAAAAATATTCTTAGATTAATTTAGAATTTTTTTCTCTGTAACAAAGAAAGACTTAATGGTTTAGATCACTTGAGATAACAGGTACTGGTCAAGAGGATAAATGACATTCATTATTATTGATTGCCATTCATGAGGTGTTGACTAATTTCATATCTCAACAAGAAATAATCTGCCAGTGAATCCAAGTTCTCAGAACTTCTTAATCCAGTACAGAACACATATTTCTACTCCCATAAGGGGAGCTACGAGAACATAACTATAATCCTTTAAAATTCATTTTTCCTTTTAGCTGTCTGACAATAATTGCTAAATGTACTTGGATTCTGTGACATTTGGAAGGATTCAATGAACTGAGTTAAAAAGTCACAGTTCAATAAGTTGTTATGCAGCCAATTGCTTAGCACATACTTAATTTATTTCCATGAGGCAAATACAGGGGATTTTCTCCACTTAGCTGAACTAGAGGTAATTTGCACACTAATTTTACCTCATCTTTTAGACTTAACCACAGGAGTTCATGGATCTCTGCAGAGGCTGAACAATTACAGGTCTGTACAGCATAAATTAAGTTTTACCACACAAATGTTAAGTCACGAAGAAGCAGGAAAGCAGAACTAGAGATTGGACTACAGTACCTTGATTTCACTTCAGAAGTACTTGAATTCATTAGAATTTCTAAAATGCATACAAGGATAACAGCTGTGGATCTACATGGATCAGGATCAAGTCTAACATTGTACCTGCAAAGAAATGGTTTTAAAAGCATGTAACTTCTAAACTAGAGTGCCAAGTAATATGCCTATGCTGATGACAACAAAGACACATGAAATCAGCCTGATTTAAAACTCTTTCTGAATCATTATTTTCTTCAACATATCACTGATTCACTTAACAGCTACTTATACCATAACACAAACCAGATTGCATAGAGAAAACAATAGTTATTAACAGAAGTATTTAAAACTTCTGTAAGGCAGCTAATAATGTAAAGAGTCAAACATTTACAATTTTTATTATCTTCAAAGGTTCCTGTAACTTTCTTCTATCTTAGTGTCAATTTAAGAATTTACCTGAGATTTTTTAACCAATAAATTAAAGATGGCAAGCTGAGCAGCACAATCCACGTGAATAAATTGAGGATTGTAATGTGCATCTTAAGACTGTTAACAGCTTCAGCAATTGTTGTACTGTTGGAAGGAGACTGTGTTGCATCTGGAATGCTGTCCATTGAACTCTGGGCTTTGACTGTGTGTGTACTGGAGTTCTGTGAAGTTTCTTTTGAGTGGCCTGAATCCTAAAAATGAAAGACAGAAGTCACAAAAATGTGCACAGGCTTCTAAGAACCCATGCTGGGGAAAGAGGAGGGGAAAAATATCCTAACAATATCACAGCAACTGTGATTTAGGAAGAAAATTTGCAATTTATGCCTCAAAAAGCCATCAAAAGCAAAGTTCCATAGTTCAGTTTTAAAGTATCTAAATTGAATCAGAAATTTCTCATACACTAATAGTTTATATGTCTATGGAAGAAAAGAATGGAGAGTGTAGATGCCCTGACATCAATACAATGAAAAGAAATGGAGTCCCTGGAAGGGGGAAGAGCAAAATAAAAGGAGTAATAAAGCATGGGGGTGAAAAATCACAGATGATCATTCACGGAAAAGATATAGGAGTAAAATATTACCTGTAGGAATAAATAACAAAGATAAAACGAATGAGTTGGCAGATACTAAGTTCCAATGACAGAAAAAAAAAACCCGAATGAAACAAAAAAAATTATATAGAGATGAAAGGAGAGGATTTTAAACTAAACACACAAAAAATCAACCCAAAGAAAGCCAAAGAAAACTTTCAATAACTTTTCCTGTTGGACTGCTTTGTTCTATGTTTGCAAAAAATTACAGGTAGTTTTCATATGCTTTTATCCATATCTGCTTACATCTTTGATCCTATACCTTAAAGTAACCCAGAAAAGAAAGTTCACACTGCATGAAACCAAATGTTTCTTCACTGTTTTAAACGGCTCCCTATTTACGGCAGTCTCAGTCCGTATGTGTCTAATACATCCTATTTGTCATCGCTGGACTAAAAACCCTTGAATTCCACACACTGCCTCTCTAGAAAAACCCATATTTACCTGCAGTATAGATTATTACCTAGAAATTTTTTTTTTTTAGATAAGCCATGCATAATCAAATACCAAAATTTAGACAAAACCCTGTTGTTCTGCGTGCATTCAGAGACAGAGTTTTCTCAAATAACAAGTTCACACTGCAGTGACTTGGAACAGTGAATGCAGCGGCTGTGTCTGACAGACCAGGCTGCTCATGGCCTGGCTTTCACATCACACATGCAGCAAGTGAACTACAGCTGCCCAGTCACCTCAGCACAACCTAACAGGACCAAGGCAGAAGTCTGCCAGACAATTTTTGGTCACAGTTTGGAACAGAAGCAGGAAACAGACTTACCTTCTTGTGCATGTTTTGCTCTGCTCTTACAGCCACGTGCAGTTTTGCAACCTGTAAGACAAAACAGCGGCTTGTTTAGTAATGTTTCTTCACACAAAAGCTGTAGCATAGAAAAAGAAACTGAGGACTCCTTAATTTTTTTCTTTTTTATAGCTAGATGATTCTAGGGCCCCAATGGAGCTGTAGTTTTCTCCAGGAGCCAAGGACAGCCATAGCCATGGGGTGAATCAGAAGTTAGGCACTGATGTAAGAAAAGCCGTGGAAACTGAATGGCAGGGACTAAATATGGACCTTTGTGGCACTACCCAAGGGATCAGATTGGACATACAAGAAGACTACCCTAATTCTTCAATATATTCACCTTCCTTCCTCTTGCTCCATAAAGACTTGTGTAAAGTCTTTTCTACTGCAAATTTCAAGTCCTCTCTTTGCTAAAGTTTCTCTTCAAGGGAGTTATCAGTCTTTGCTTTTATAATACTGCCTAGCTATAAGTTAAAAATTTCAATTATCTGCATTGTTGTAGTGGGCATATGGGACCACACATTTCTTTGAAGAAGCATTAAAAAAAGAAGAAGAAAAATTGTAAAAATTACAAGACTATGACACTGATAAATTTAAAAAATACCTATTTCAAGTATGAGAATAATAACATTTCTTTTATGTATAAAAAAGGCAATTTGGATTTTTGCTTTTAACCTGGGGTTAATTCAAAGCACCCAAAATTTTCAATTCAGTTACAGTGTTTAGCCTTTCAGTACCTTGAACAAGTATTGAAGATAAATAATGAGTATAGCAAATGCACCACAAGTGGTCCAGCTAACCAAAGCAAGAGATATCATCCCACAGAGTCTTCTGGGTGTAATCAACTTATCTTTTTGAAGTACAGTAGGTCTAAAATAAAAAAAGAAACAAAACTCCTGTTGTACTTCTTCCCAGACATCAATTCCTGCTTGCTTTCAAACCCAGATGTCTAAAACCGTGTATAAATTCAATCTGCTCAGAATTCAGTCTTGCCCAAGCATTCACACAGAAGCAAACAAACAAAAAAGAAAAACAATTGTCAGGGTCAAAGTCATCTAAGAAGAGCATAATTATATAGCATTGTGTTGTTTTACCTAATCAGAGTTAACCATAATGAAGAGAAGAGTCTCAGAGATGTAGAGAAAAATACTCCACTCCAGTAGGCAATGCCTGTCCCAAAAAGAAATAGAATCAGGGACACAAGGGGGAACCATGCATCCTGACTACTCAGAACAGCAGCATCCACCTCTGGTAGTGACAGTGATTCCCATATCTCTCTAAACCAGTTAAACCTGCCAAAAACATGAAAGCAGTATTATTTATCACTTCCAATTGCTCTTACAGTTAGATATCTATCAACTACTCCTTCTATTACAGTCTTTCAAGCAAAACAACAGTCAGATGTTCACAGTGACTACAGATAAAATAATATTCCTCCCCAGCAACGGTTTTACTCAAACTTCTGTTTTGGAAACTGTTTTAAACAAACAAATGAAGCAAACTCACCCCTGCAGAAACACAACAATGCTTATAAGAGGTTCTACTTTGTAGGGCTTTGCTGTCCTAACTAGTTCAAGGGAGAAGTCTGAACACTGGCCTAGAATCAAGAACAGAGAGCATCTGTAGTTACTATCATGTCATGAACTTTAACGAAGACCATCCACAACAAAAAATAAATTCAGACAATGGTAAGTTGACTTGAAAACAAGATAACTGTGTCATGTAGGAGTGCTGCAAGGCTGCATACTGCACCACCAAGGCCTTCCTCCACTGGGTCACCCACATTAAGGTCATAAGTCGCAAGAGCTTCTAGAGACATTACGGAGTTTGTTACAAACACCCCCTGAATTTTAATAAAAATGCATTTTGTCTGAAGACATGGCTCAAACCTATTATGTAAATCTCATCTTCCTGCAAGAAATAGTGTTTTTTGCACATTAACAACTTACTTTAAATTGTTGTATGTATTTTTAAGTAGACCTACTGTGCAACACCAATATTTCACAAAGAAGGGACTGCAATTCAAAATAATAAGGAAATATTTTGCTACAACACAATCTTGAAGAACTACCAGCCAAGAGAAAATGAAAATGAAGAGCACAGATCCAAGTGTTTTCATAAGCTGAATGATATTGAGCTTAAAAATTTCACATCTAGCTAGTCTTTCATCAGTAAATTTGATAGGCAATTTCTCTAAAAACACTTCTGACAGAGAAAAAATGATTTTTAGAAAGCTACCTGTTGATCTCAATGTGCTCAGTTGTCCTCCATAAGTAAGAAGAATATTAGAAACAATATAGACTGGAAAAGCACCAGCATGGAACCTTACTATCTGAAAGATAAGGATAAAGGGATAACTTCATTTCTATCTATTAAAACGTATTAAAAAAACATTTACACAAATATTATCATGAAGTATGATAATGAGATTAGAAAATCTTTCTTAAAAGATCCAGTTTCTCATTTTAATGCATAAATATTTGATAACTTCCAATAGCAATTAATGTTATAGATGAAAAATACTAGAATCTCTCATAAGCAGCTAATGAAACAGGTTTGGGGTTTAGAATTAGAAACAAATGGGGTTTTTTCCCAGTCAAGACAAGTATGAAAAAAATGAAGTATCACATTTCAGTAAAATAAGTTTAAAACAATTTAAAGGCCACTTTCCAAGCCAAATCTGCATATAGTTATATATGCTTTTAGGCAAAGAATTTTTGGAAGCAATTACATACATGTATTAATTGGCTTCTACACTCCCAAGTCATGATTAATATACCAATAGCCTATAAATTCTTGTAAAAAACCAACAAACTGAAAAATCTTTGCTCTAAATGCATGCATTCAAGTAGAGAACCTTGCCAGTAATATTCCAGCACTACACTTAGGTGCTTGCAAATTAATTACTTTTTAGAACCAGAGAACTGCAGATGGCCAGTCTATTTTTACTGACTCCCATGTCAAAATGTATTCTTCATTGATAACCAAAGTAGATTTGTTGAAGAGGAGCATATGGACCTACTTAGACTTTTTCCCCCAATTTAATTGATGCCAAATGTATTTTAAAGTTTTAACACTACTGACTCATCAGGCAAGAAAGTTAAAGTGACCTACAGTGTCGTCCCTTCACAGATATTGAGCTCACCACAAAGCCTTATGCTCCACATTTACAGCAGCTCTTTAGAGCTAGAGAGCTTTTCCACTCCTCTAAGGACTGGGGCCTGACATTCATCCAGGAAGGATGCCTTGCTAAGGGACAAGGTTGCAAAATGATCATTGAACAGTGCTCCTTTTGGCAGCAAAAAGGAATCTGAAGTGCCACAGTAAGGAAGGGAGGAAGTAAAAATGTCTATAGATGCTAATGACATAAAAAACCCCAATTTACTATTAGGTTTTCTTACTTGCCCAAGAACCTGTAGAAGTGATGTCTTCAGAATTACCTTGGGGAAAAAAATATATTGTTTTATACAATCATAAGCATAAGTACAAAATACTTTAATTTTTAAGAAGCAAACTTAAGTATTAGAATACAGCAATCCCTCAACTAAAATGTACAACACCTTACTATTGACATTTTAAAAGCAAATGCTTTAAAACTTTAGAATCCAACTTTCAATACTAATCCAGCTGCTGCAAAATACTTGTAACACACACTACATGTCAAAAAGGCCAAACAGCCTGCCTTTAGATTTGCTTAGTATTGATTGAGATTAATTAGCTATGGTTGAAAAGACTGAATCATGCAAAAATTATCCAGCAATGCAAACCAGCTATAAATTAAACTGCGTTACTCACTTCATACTGACAGTCTGGGGAAGAGTAGATGTTTAACTCTGGGAGGGTGCTGTCATTGTGAGGCTGAGCAATGTGCAGTTTGGCAGAAATCTCAGCAAGAGATGGAACTCTGAAACAGCAACGTTCATGGTCATTGCTGTCCTTACAATCAAGCAGAAAAACCAAACATGCCTCAGTCTTCCCCAAGTACACACAAAGCAGATCTACTACACCAAGTGTCACCACAAGCTGTGAGCAAAATGGTGTAAGGAACTTGTTTATCCTGTCACAAAGAACTACATAACATCCTCAATTCCCTCTCCTCTGAACCATCGAGGGATGTGGTACTGAGGAAAGCAGACAAGTTCAGTGAACACACTGCCTCACAGAGCATGCAAATATGCCGAGTGCCAAGAAAGGGAAGGACAGATCCTCAAGAATACAGTTCAGTTTCCTGCACGTATGCTGCTGCTGGAAAACACAGAGGGTTGGAAATGGTGAGGTATCCTTAAGACTTCTAAAATAAACTAGAAATACAGTTTTCCAACCATCTAAAATACAGTCAGGTTGTTCAGCTTCATTAGTGACACATATATTTCAAGCTGTATCATTTGATTTTGTTGGGACTATGCTGCTGAAGTGAACATAGGGCTTCTGTGTGATCCCAACCTTGGCTTCCAGGAAGAAGCCAACATCCAGAGCAAACACTGTTCTCCACCCATGAGGGGGTCAGTGATTATCCTGACAATTTTCAGACCAGCACATCTGACTTCTTTTTCGAGAAAATTAGTGAGAACCATTAAGCAAACAATTAGTAGGTATTCTTGTTCTAGGAAAAGTCAAAACAACTTTGTCAACAAGGGCAGAAAGGTAAATGAGGAAAAGCCATAGAAGGCAAACACTTAAGACTAGAGAAACAGTCTCACATCAGAAATATTATCACAACAGGATACAAATATTCTTTAAAACAACATATCAAGAAATTATTATTTGCTAAAGTCCTTACTTTGCTACAATTATTGAGTCTTCATGTGACCAGGGGATATGAAGTCTGTAAATACTAGGTTTTCTTTCTGAAATGGAACAGCATTAAAAAATACAAGCTTAATTAAGAACAAGGTATTTGAGAAGAACTGTCTCTAAAAACTAAAGGGCCAGTAAAACAACGGTGGCACACAGATCACTACACAGAATCACTTCCATTACAGATGCAATCGACATCGCAATGCAGATCAGGGCAGTTACCAGTAAACAAAAATGACATTCTTAAACTCAGGCTGTTACAGGGCAAGACAGTGAGACAGCAGTGTTTAAAGCAAGAAGGGTTATGAGAAGAGTTCTGCTTCTCAATATGAAACTGAAACCTTAATCTAACAAAATCCATCACTGTCTTTTTTTGAAACAGGGTCATTTAGCAACCCATCCTGTTTAAGCTTATGTAGCTCAACATTCAAATTTGAGTCCCATTATCAGCAAATAAAAATCCTAGCCAAATGTGCTTTACTTGAGAAACACTTTCAACATAAGGCAGAATCCTGCTGGAAGTTCAACTTCTCTTTGCTGGGAAGTAAGAAAAACAAACATTAAAGGACCAATTCCTCATTTTCATTGAGCTATCCTTGAAGTGGGAAGTGAGAGATATTAGCAGACACATTTGAACAGATTATAACAGTATGGCCTAAACTCCATTGCATGAGAAGACGTTTGTTTCTAAAAATTTTCAAGAATTCGTTTTATACATTTATACTTTAGAAGACTTCTATTTACCTTTGAGTGACTGGCAGTGGCTCTCTATATAAATTTTGAAAGCTTGATATATCTACAACACAAAAAAAGAAGTCACTCACTTTTCTCCAAACAATGGTTACATTACCTTAAAAACGTAAGTAGCATTCTTACTTGGTTGAAGTGCTGGAGCTGTACATTGTAAAGTAATCCAGTTGAATTTAATAGAATTTTGCTTGAAGAAAGCCCTGTAAAGGATGTAATATTTTCAATTATTAGATAAAATTATCTGAGAACTGACTACATTTTCAGATTTTTTTTTTCCAGGAGAATTACATGCGTTCATATCTGTTAGTCTAAACCCCCATGTTTCTTTTTTCTTTGTCTGTTACTAACAAAAGCAGTGTTAGCTTTAGTGAAAAACAACCCCCAAAAACCTCCTGACCTGACATTTTTAGGCAAATTTATTTTCCAGAGGTTAGTTACATTAGTTTTCCATTTTTTTCAAAAGCAATGTGCTGTACTTACCAAATGACATGAGATGTGTTACAGGGAGCTGTACTGTTCTGGAATCCTCTTCGAAGAATTCACAGCCCAAAGTATACTGCAATTCAGGTTATTAAAAACAGATCTAAACCAAGCACAGACTTGGAAAGGCTTTGTACTTGCCAAATCACATTTCCCAAGTGATCTCTCCTCTATCTTTGCTTACCCTGAATGCTGTGCATCACTAATTTCACTGCAAGATGCCTCTGTCACAAGTATCTGAAGATACACTCAGAGAACATTACATTCACTTGTGCTGTGAATAATTTCTTGGATCATGGATTATTATACCACAGACTCAGAGACTGTATTTGTGTCACAGAAAGCAATGCCAGATCTGATTAGATCAGAAATTCCAATTCAGTATTCTGCCATTTCCAGGACTAACTGGAAAGGCCTGCATCTTAAGTCTGCAAATGTTCCTCTTACTGAGATCCTGAGAGCCCTTGATGCAAAGATATCCATCTCATTAGTGAGATTCAAACTATTAAACTCTGCACAACTCAGTCTACTATGTTATTTGTGGTCTAAGAGTTTGCAGAGGTATCTGACCTATGCTCCCCAGAAGCCAGGTGTGGTGGGTTCAGTTATCTCTATTCTCTGCTAACCTGGGTAAGAGACATGACTGTTCAAAGGTATAACCACTCAGGAACACAACCAGAGTATTAAGAAAAACAAGGAAGACTACTGTTAGAATCTCCAACAAGAACTCTAAGAACTGATTTGAAAACTATGGTTTTGTACATGTTTCAAGTGCTATTCATGCCTTGTGTTGGTATTTTACCAAAGTGTTTCTGAGCTTACAGAAGATAACAAAAGCTACCTTCAAACCACTCCACAGTGTGGGTCTATGGTTTCTCAAAGCAACTTAGCACATATTTAACATACTTCCTTTTCCTCCTATCATAGCACCTGAAAGTTATGAACACACTAAGCAAGCAATTTCTGAATGTCATATTTTTTTACCTTCTTGCCAACTGCAGGTGGTACCTGAATCACAATGTGGGACAAAGAAGGATAGTCTTGAAGTTTCAGCATCACAACCTTAAAAAGGAAAGGAAAAAAGAAAAAGAAAGAAAGAAGAAGAAAAGCCATTACTGAACATACCCCTTTAGCTCGCCCCTTGCCAGTTCCCAGTTTGTCTACCTCTGGAATACAACTGTTCTAATGCTCCAAAGAGAACAGCTCCTTCCCCTGTGACCTGCAAATACCCCTGGAAGCACCTCTTCCTCCTACAAGTTAAGCACACACTTACCTTGGTGGTTGGAAGTAACTCAGCTCTCCAGGATAAATCAGCAGCTTCCAGGCTGTAAAAATTTGTGCACATTAAAGGATGAGCATATTCATTATGCCAGCCCAGCATTATGGCAATGGATTAACACACCAGCTTCTCTCTCGCTCTCTGGATTAATTTTAAATTGAGAAGAAATTTGGGTGTACTGCTACCACAGTAATTTATCAAGCTACAGTAATTACAGAGAGTGCAAATCTTGTTTGTGCAAAACCAAGCCAAGCAAAGCTCCAAATCTGTCATACAGAAAACCTGCAGCACTTATTAGCCAGGGAACTTCAGACACAAAATGAAAACTCTTCATGAACTAAAACAGCATTGGCATTGAATTATCATGCAGTTTCATTAGCAACTTTTAAACATCAAAAGTACAAATTTTCCTATGGAAATATCTAAAATATACCATATAAATGAAAAAGTCTGTTAGCTGTTAGAGAGTTTGCAGCAGTTCTAAAATGGTGTGTACTTATATTGAGTTAAGATACTGAACACGTCCATTCAGTCACTTCAAGTTTTGACTTTTTGAATACCAGAATACTGCTGTTTCTCTAAATAGTGCTCATGACCTCAGGACACAGTCCACAGCAAACCCACTGTTATTGGATCAGGTTTAAGTAGCAGTCCTGAACTAGGCTAACCTGCACTTGATGCTGATCAAAGGTTATTCAAAGGAATAACAACCAACTTCTTGGATCAGGAAAAAGTAATTATGACATCTGGCTATCTGCTGGAGGCAAGTCTCTGGCTGCACACCTCAGTGATCCCAGAACAGATAAATACTCTGCTAGCTCAATTTTGCCTGGAAGCTCTCCCTAATTTGAACGGTAGATTGAATTTGAGTTTATTTTACAAATGTAAGCTAAGACAATGTTTTAAATCCATTTTGTAATGACTGTCAAAACAAAACCACTAAACCACCCACACTTTTAAGTATTTTTCATATGACAGTAGCAATTTCGAAAAAAGAAAAAAAGTAAGACATGCTTTAATCCACTCTTTTGAAGGCTCTGAGTGACACTTGATGTCTTTTGTCATAGGAGTCTAAAGAAACAGAAGCATAGAGTTGTTTGGGTTGAAAAGGACGTTAAAAACCATCTAGTTCCAACAGCCCTGCCATGGGCTGGGACACCCTCTAGAGCAGGTTACAGAGAACCCCATCCAACCTAGCCTGGAACATCCCCAGGGATGGGGCATCCACAACCTCTCTGGGGGGAGCTGCTCCAATGCCTCCCCACCCTCACAGTGAACAACTTCTTCCTAATATCCAATCTAAACCTGCCCTGTCAGATTAAAGCCACTAACCCTTGTCCTGTCACCACATGCCCTTGGGAAAGGTCCCTCTCCAGCTCTTTTGTAGGCATGGCACTCCTCACTGAGCTCCACTGGGTCATGGAACTGTTGAGCCCAACTCTTTGGGTGTGACCATCCAACTGGCCACCAGCACCACCCAGGTGCTACAAACCACCCAGCTCAGGAATCCAGCCCAGAGTGTCAGCAAGGAGCAACAAGAATGACTCCTCACTGCTATGAAGGTCAAAAATACAGCTTCATGAAGAAGAATACCACCTATTTTAAGAAAAGTCATTCTTTCCTGTTTTCCTGGTGATACAGAAAGGATGAATTATTTACAATAACAATTTTACTTCCCAATCCCTTCCTACAGCGGGGAATTTATAGGCTTTAAATTCAAACACAGTCTCACAAAACCTATTTGAATAAAGAACAGGAACTGTTTATACTCACCACATCGACGAATTAGTGTTCATGCAGCCATAAATCCAGCTATTTGTGTCCTGTAAAGTCATTACCATAAAACAGTACATTACCTATGTGTGATTGCATTTATAAATACATTAAAAATACCGATTCTTTACTTCAAGCAATGCAGGGGTTAAAACTGACAATAATTAAAAGACTGATTTTATAATCTTGCAATTACAATTGCAAGGACAGACAGGTGAAGCTTTAGAGTGAAAAGTGGGGGTTTCTAGAAACCATTTTAAAGAACCATTTTAAAGTTTGCCACCCTTTCCAGTTATGAATAAATACAAGGTTAAGCAAAAAGCTTTCATAATTTCTCTTTAAAAAATATCCATCTTACATATCATGTTTAATCTCTCCTAACTAAAAGAAACATCTCAAGGTATTCTTTGAAGTAGTAGAGGAATACTTCAGATATTTAATGTTCTACTGCTCCGTCCCTTGAGAATTTAAGTGTTCTGAAGTGACGGCACCATGATGCAACTCTCAGACATTGTTTGGTACCTCCCTCCTCTTCTCAAGCTGTACTAGGCCTGTCTTTCAGACATCATAACAAAGGCAAAAGTTATCCTGTCAAAGCACAGCTAAGATCACAACATACACGTAAACACTGAAGTTGCCACTGAGAAGGACAATTAGAAAAGCACCAAGCACAGACAGTTGCTTTTCACAATGGTGGTATGAATGCCATCTGGTCTAATAGAGGGTGTCCCAGCCCATGGCAGGGCTGTTGGAACTAGATGGCAACAGGGACAGGCAGGATGGAACAGGAAAGCATCTCAATTTTCTTGCCGCTAATGTAAAACACATGATTCTGAGAAGTTTATTTATCCATCTTCATCTTGCCAAGAGATTAAACCCATTCTCCCATAAAAAACTGAAAAAAAATTTGGCTGAATGTATATGTCTTGACTAAAAATACAAGAAATGCACATTATGGTGTCTCCTCTCAGTAGGAGACAACTGAGATGGTGCTGTTTCCTCATCTGTCTTCCACTCACTTCCCCTGCTCAGTGGAAGATCTCTGTAGCCTTTCAGGCTCACTTAAATTTTATTATGGGAAAGCAAACCTATAAACAGCTTTCCCAAGTCAGAATTATGGCAAAAAACACAGCAGCAGTAAAACCAGCTTTTTCCTTCAGAACCATCAATACAGAACTGCACTAAATGAAAGGACAAAGTAATGTAGAGCTAACCATAAGAGTCAAAAAGAAAACATTTAGGGTTCAGGTAGCATTGAAGGTTTCAGATCTTGAACACTAAGTGTGACATGCTAAAACAGATAGTAGCTCTGACATGCATTAGGCTGTGACTGTAAATGGATGGCAGCAATTTCAACAACTGTTCAGTAACTGTCTTAAAACTGCAGCAAATGGAAATTAAAAAACCACATCTTTATAAATAAACTCCAGACATTAAAGAAGTATTTTCTCACCAACATACTATTTTCACAGTAAACATGACTGTATGATTTTCTGTGGCTTGCAAGAGGAAATGTGAAATATTTTCCATCAGAGTCCTTAAAAAAAAAAAAAAAAAAGGGTCATTAGTAAAAAAAAGCCACAAAACCCCCCCAACAGAACAACCCAAATAAAAATAAAAACAAACATAAAAACACAATGGGGGGAAAAAATCACTTACATTGTAAACTGAGTAAGTCCATTTTGAGACTTTGACTGTAATCCACATGAAAGCTCCTAAAAATAAATATTTTAGTATGCTGCACTGCAGGAACGATTATCCTTATATCCAAAATCCTGTATTTTACTTATCACCGAGGTCTTATCTCCTATCTATACATGGATGTAAACTTTATGTGTTTTAATCAACACTGAGGATTGCTACTGCTTACAATTACATGCAACAGTTATCATCAGTTACACAGGAAACAATAAAGCCCCAGGATCCTGTTACTAAATATAATGGCAAAATAAAAACCCCATGGATCTTGAAACAAAAACCTAAAGGCAACAAAACAAATAAACCAAATTATATAATTACAGGGTGACTGATTAATGATAAGACAACATTAGAAACAGCCCCAATCTTTGTTCCTGTCAGCCTTTTAAGAAAGCTGATACAGAAACTTGTGCAGAGGCACATCAGCAAAGTGAATAACATACAGAAAAAGATAGGAGCAGTTTAAAGATACGGCTAGGGAAAAAGAATAAAACAGTAATGAAGAGATCAGAGTACAAACAATGCCAATTGTCATGCAAGGAGGTTGTATCTTTCTTCCATGTACAGAGTAGCAAGTTCAGAGAAATTCAGCTGTCAGGAAATCACCACAAATAGGAATAAGCAAACATGAAACCAAATTTAAACCAATTCTTCCTTATTGCTAAAAACTGACCCAAAAAAGGACAACTCCCCCCAAAATATCAGTTTCACAACCTCTCTGGTCACTTGTTCCAGTGTTTGACCACCTTCCTGGTGAAATAGTTTTTCCTAACAGCTAGTTTGAATGTCTTCTGTTACAACAGGATTTCAACTGCCTATTGTGCTGTCACTGTGAACCTCTGAGAAAAATCTAGCTTCATCTTCTCTCCAATTCTTCATTAGGTAGTTGAAGACAGCAACATGATCCCCCCCCCTCAGCATTCACTTTAGCATGAAAATCCTCAGTTCACTCAGCCTCTTTCCTCATTTCCTAAGCCCCAGGAACTGCCTGTTTTGGTGGTCTTTTGCTCCACGCTCATTTCAGGAGGTGCCAGTGCATAAATGTCTTCTTGTAAGAGGGTGCCAAAACTGGACACCAAAGTACAAGCTACATTAGTACTTCTGCTATGTCTTACACTGAGAAAATTCCTGAAATAAAATGGTTTTCATCAAATGGTTCAGCCCACTTCAGCAAAATAAAGCTGTGCCCCTACAAAACTTGTGTTTAGTCCTTAAGACCCCACACAGTCAAAATCTCTCACTTTTAACTCTGGATCCTTAGGAAGGAACTTTACAAGGAAACCCTTAGTGAATTGTTCATTTTACCCTGCCATGTCATGGGAAAAAGGAAGTGATTGATGAAGCAGGTCTGAATATTCAGGATTTCCATGAGTAGCACAAAACTAACACAATGCTCTGCAACACCCAGCCTATCCCTCTTGCAACCATTCTAGATTAGACTGCCCTCTTGACACCCAGCTATTCCCAGTTTCTGAGATTTTCTACTGGACAACCTAGTGTAAATACACTCCTCAGAACCCAAGCTATAGAAAAGTGACAGATTTTTGCACCTACCCCTGTTAACATCTTTAATACCAAAACCAAACAAAAGCAGATTGTTTAGGTCTATAACCTGTATATTGTTTTAGTTTGTCTGAAGGAGGACAAGGTGTATTCTGAAACTTTGTTAGTGAGACGGTATTAACAAAGGAGTATCACTGAATGCTATTCAAAAGAAAACTGCTACACACCTGTGAGTCCTGTAAAAGCTTCAGGATTTTCCTCAAACATCTTTGCAGGGTGTCTCACAAAGTGGTGATTCAGTACAGACATTCTCTTTTTTGGATCGTCAGTTATCTAAAACGAGCACATTTTCAATTTTTTACCAATGCATATGATTTAAGATCATCATATGATCACAGCTAGCAATACAGTTTTGTGGGTGGAAGGCAGGAGAGATTGTTAACAGACATTGTACCCTTTCTGTTCTAAATTCAAAACTCTGAAGTGCCATCCATAGTCCATCACTGAAATACAGAAAATCTACACATATTATAAGGCATAGCCAAACCTTTCATAACACGAGGAAACCATTCCATTAAAATTTCTTTATAGACACTCATGCATTCTTCCTGAAATGACACTTAGGCCAGACCTTAGGAAAAATTTTTTTAGGTTTACTAATCAGAGTTCACATATCCAGCTTGCTACACCTCTTTGACTATTTCAAGCATCCAAGTAGCTGTATAGCTACCCTGGGATTCACTTTTGTTTGGGGTTGGGATTTTTGGTTTGTTCGATCAGTTTGGTTTTAGTTTTTCCAAATAAATCTTCCAGGACTAATTTTTGTTTATTCCACTTTCCAAAACTGTGGCCATTACAACTGATTTCTAGAAAGTTTTACCCCTTAGCACAGTCAGTGCTACAGAACAACTGTACTCCTCTTTTTGTCTCTCTAAATCACACGTTAAAATAAATACGCATGAAAAACTAGAGAAGCCTGTCCCGAAGAGCCTCAGAGGGAACACCTGAAATCCTTCCTCTTCTATGCCTTGGGCTCTGCTCTTACGTACACATCGAGAGGTCACATTCACAGCTACAGAGCTAACAAAATTTGTTTATCCTGGTGCAAGGTCAACTGAACCTGCTGCTTTATGGAAGAAATGTTCGGCCCATAGCTCAGCTCTAAAGCATCAAGCAGTCAATAATGAAAACTGAGCTAACACCTTGTTAATTCTGACACTTTGGTCAAACAACACAAAGCCATGGGATTTTTCAAGTGACTGGTACAAAATGGAAAGTTTTCTCAGTATGACTTAGAAGAATCAAAAAGAAGTTTCCTGTAAAATAGGGAAATATTTGTCCTGATTAAGCATTCTGGGATGGAAGAAGAAAGTGTGATGGGTAAACACACAGGAGATCACATATACAGACCTGCCTTGTGTTTTCATCTATGAGATCAAAAAAAGCTCTAATGGTAGCCAGGATCAGTTCTTTGCACCTAGAAGACAGAATAAGTAAAATTAGATCCAGGGTGATAAAACTGGTCAGAACAGACTTCACCATAATATTAAACTAAAGTTAAATTATGGTATAAAGTGATAACAGTAGAAAAGAGAGCTATGCACAGGCAGTCAATTAACCTCTGTTCCATTATCTTACCACACTATGGAGAGATGGTCAGTTGAGGCCCAAGCTCTAGGCACAGCTGAGCTCTGTTCGGGTGAAGGAAAAGGTTAAGCTTTTGTTAGTACTCAGCATTCTGAAATTATATGGAAACCTTTCCCCTCCTTATTTAAACATATTTGCACAATTATTAAAAAGAACAGCCTTTATCTTAAGAGTTTCAGAGCTTAGGGTACAACAGAACAACTTCAGTCACAAATCTTGCAAGCACTGAAGCACTTGTAAGACGGAAATTATAAAACAAAATGACCAAGTTATCTGTGTTAGATAGCAGAGACTAATGGTGAAAGGACAGATAATGGAGTGGAGGAAACTTACCAAAATTTCTTCAAAGACTGCTTCTATGACTAATCTTACTATTTTAATAACTGATCCTGGCACATGAGAATAGCAGCATGCCAGTGAAAGCTGTTGTTGAGAAACCAAGGGCATCCTCAACAGAAAGAGCCATCAGAGCACCATGAAGAAAGAACTGGACAGTCTGAAGCTATCAATTTCTGTAAGTGCATTTCACGCATTACATTTTAGGGACTAACAGTATCAAAAAACACCTCCCACAAATGGAGCTCATCAACCTATTGCTCAACATGAATCAAGTAAACTATGAACTATTAATGCACTAATCACACTTGGGAAGTAAAAAACAAACTGAACAATAACAACCACAACACAATCTCCAAAACGGAACAAACACAAACCAGAAACAACTGGTACCACTACTCATGAAATCTCATGCAAAATTCTGGTCACCAACACTCAAGAGAAATGAAAATAGAGCAGATGCAGAGATGGGTTACTAGGACAAAGGGAATGCAGAGTTAATGCTCTTAGCCTAGCAGGATCTGAGCTGAGCCTATTTATAGACAGCTTTCTGTACAACACACAGGGAAGTAAACACCAAGGGAATGGCAGCTATTTCATATAACATTTCTAGCAGATGTCAGAAGAAAGGCATTAAAAAACTGGCTTGTGCAGTAAATGGAAGTTGGAAATTACAAGTTTTCCCCCTCCTTGTGAGTATTTTCCAGCTTCTCCTTGTAGGGAAGAGGTTGAAGGAGAGGGGATGGAACAATGAAGCTAAATACTTTCTGATGACTCTTGATTAATTTTGAAAGCGTAGACGCCTGAAAAAGCAGAAAACTGGACTTGATGATCCTCAACATCCTATTCCTAAATCTTTGAAAAACAACAAATGCAAAAAGAAGGTGCCAAGCCAGAGCTCTCTTTTATAATAAAACACTCTACTTCTATACTGCACATTCACCTTTCTCCATACACACATCTCTTGCAAAAACATGGGGAAATAAAACCTGAGTTCTGGAACTGAAGAAGTGCAAGCAGGTGGTGAGAAGAAACAGTACCAAGTGGTAGATGATTCTCATCAGTGCCACACATACTCCTCCCGTGGAAGCTCATTTATACTACATCAACTATTTATGATTTTATAACCATACACTATCTATTTAGTGTTTTCACATGCAGTATTTTCATATTTATTTACACTATGCTGCCCATATAGACACTGATACATGCATTACATAAATAACTATCTAACATAATTCCATGCAAAACCAAAAAAACAGTTTGCTTTTTTACCACAACAGATAAGGCACTGTCATGTTGACTCAATCTCGGTAGAAAAGCCAGTCCTGAACGAACTTGGTAATCTCTGAATCCTCCCGCCACAGAAAGGGTAGTTAAATTTCTTAAATCTTGGGCCTTTAGAATCCAATGATTGTTTACAGCTGTATAAAAATCTATAAAATATATTAAAATCAATCACAGTTTTCCCATAAGCCTATTTGATATACAAAAAAAAAAGCTATATAAACATTAACTAAAAGTTTATGTAAGCCCCCCTAGAGACATTTGAGCTCTGATTATCACTTGATTCACGTAAGAGAGGAAAATTATTGTTTTAACCCAAAGAGGTAGCAGTTAGGAAAGACAGATACACTTTTTATATCAGCTGAGCACATATATTGTTAGACTAGCAAACCATAGGTTTATTCGAAGGACGGACACAGATTTACTTGAAGTCCAGAAACAGTCAGTAAGGAAGAAGCATTGCACTGAAATCAATTGTAGGATGGAGAATTAATACAAGCACAATAAATCAAATCCAGCAGCTAAAGATAATCCATTCCTCTTGGGTGTCACAGAGGATAATGAAAATTAATGTCTGTTCCCTTTCCTTCACCAATTCCCTCAGTATCTACATGTAGCAGCACAATTATCACTAAACACATACTTAATCAGTATAGTTTAATCAAATCTAGCTTTTCAGGAAGTGTATAGTACATGTAGAATATTATACTTTATTTTTATGCCACGGTTATTTAGGTGACGAGAAAATAAGTTCTTTTTTGTAAATTTTTAAAATATGTAATTACATCTATATTTATATTCTCACCTCCACAACCTTTGGGTATGAAAAACATTAAATTTAGCACCTTCTACAGAATTAACACTACCTCATTTGATAAAGATAAAAATCCTTACAGAGGTCAAGTTTTAAAAGAGGAGGGGAAAAAAAAAGAAAGAAAATGTGTCATTCACTGGAAAGCTTACAAATTTAGTAACATGCCCTGCAACCTATTAAATTACAAATTATTGAGAGCTTCAGGCCTCGCACAGAAACTCAAGTCCACATAATCCATTTTATGTAACACTTGACTTTCTCTGAGTATCCTGGCACTCTCAACAACCTGAGTAACAAAGGAACAGATTGATTACAGTAAACAAAGCAGCACATTTTGCTGTTGATTTGCAAGAATCTCCCCACTAAAGTTTGAGAGGATCAATAAAGAAATACAGTGTAATTAGACAAGTGCAATACTCACCGGTAAGATATTTGTCTAGAGGCATTACAGGTGCAATGTGAGGTGTGGCTTGTGTAATGAGCAGGTTTATAAGTTCAGGCTTAAAATTCTTCAGAGTGAGCAACGCTCTTGCAACAAGACCACCCATGGAATGCCCAACTATTGCAACACTGCTGGGTGCAAATTCTTGATCCTTAAACAAAGAGCAATCAGACACATCAGGATCAGATTTGACATTGAACTGTGCTTATCACTTGTGGACTTTTTCTCCCTGCAAATTAACTTATGGTCTTTCAAGGATAACATTAACTAGTATCAACTTAACAAGCTTACAAATTGAATAAAAATTTACTTGCTACCTCACAAAAATGTGCTTAATATGAAGTATCCAGGTCAAAAGGAAACACTGTATAGCCTGTGTAAGCTCAATAAACTCAAACTTATCTTAACTTCTGAGACTTTTAGGAACAGAGGACATCAAAGAACTTTCACAGAGAAAACTGGATGTAAAGCAATGGTATATTAATATTTCAGTAAGCTACAGATGCTTACATCTCTACTAGAAAAAGGCACCCATTGTGCATGGAAGTATTTATTTAGAAACATAACACAGAACCTCACCAAAGCTCTGGGATTGTCACAAGTACTAAAAATCTGTAAAAGAAAAGCAATTCTCTCTTGTCTTATCATCACCTTCAAATATCTACACACATTATGAAGTCTCCCTCCCTTACTCATCACTCCAGTTTTGCAGCAGGAAAGGCAGCCCAGAATTCCATTCCCAAATGGAAGTACGTTACTCAGCATGTGTCACTACTCACCCTGTACAACTTAAGAATTACTTTTATGCATTCATGCACAAACTTGGTCTGTCGTTGCAGGCTACCACCATACAATGCAACCAACTCCTCATTAAAGTTGACACTGAAGAAATTAAAATGATATTTGAAGTCAACATCTTCTGCTTTTCTAAGTGCAATGGAGCCAAGGGAACGTACTAGAAAGAGAAACCGCATCAATTAGAACAGTCCAACAGTCACTGCTCACCACTATCTTTAGCAGAAAAACACATAAATACATAATTGATTAGGAAACCAATATATTAAATCCATTTTTCATCTCAAGCCGTTTATAAAAGACATTCAAAACCAAACCATCTCTTTTCAGCTTACTCCTGACAGCAGAGATATTTTATGTCAAGAAAAAATTTAATACAATGATCAAGGATTATGTCCTTCCACCTTAGGGCTGCTTTTCTCATCTCATTTGCACCTTCTTATTGCCACCAGGACAAGAAGGCATTCTTGATTTCAACTGTAGGGGCATTCCTACTGCTAGGCTTTCCTAAAACTCCTTTGAAGGCCATCAACTCTAAGACAACATTCCCAAATACCACTAAGATAAGTATGGGGGATTGCAAAACCAAACCCTAAAGGACACTTGTCCATCTAAAACCTTGAGTGAGAAAATGTTTGCTTTACTAGGTCTTGCTTTTGACCTGTCTTCCCTGTCTAGCCCTGGCTACCATTTAATACAGCCTTTTGTGTGCAGAATTGTCCCCGAGTTTCCATGGAGACAATGCAGGATGGGAACAATAACAGCTGCAAATAAGAAGGCATGGTAGCAGAAGAAAATAAAAGAGGAAGTCCAAAAAGCGCCTATATAAAATAACTAGTGATGGCCAGAAAGGTCTGCTCAAATCCAGCACACAGGAGCAAGATTCTCCTAGAGCACAACAGGCTGAGAGAACTGCAGAAGCCTCCTTCTCAGAAAAGTCTGCTACAGAAATTAAGGTGTGAAATTTCAGACAAGCTCGTGAAATGGGACAATAATATTTATGAAGTACTTTATATGTTCAAACATCCAAACAGATATTATCAGCATGATGAGAATTATCAATCTGGTTTGTAGTCAATCATTTCACCAATTCTATCTATATCTAATAAGCAGTAAGACCAAAATGATTTGAAAATAACTGAAAAGTATTTAAAAGGTCAAGTATCTTATAATAACCTTATACGTTGGAGGTCATGGTAAAAGGAACAAGAATATTGCACAAGAGTATCACAAGGCAAGTGTGACAGATTTCTAAAGAGAACTCAGGATCTCAGTTCTCCCAGTCTCAGGTTCCCACCCAACAACTAAACCAGAGCATCTTTTATTCAAAGTCTGAATTTTGTACATTTTACAAAATCCATTTTAGTGCCCATGAAAGACGATGAATTAACATTTCAAAAGTGCCTGTAACACATCAAAACCTCCTGAAGGTTAGGTTGTGAGTGAGCTTCTTCTTTCAAGTGAAAGGACAAGATAAAATGGCCTCAAGTTGCACCAGGGGAGATTTACATTGGATCTTAGGAAATGTTTCTTCCCCAAAAGAGTGATCAGACATTGGAACAGGCTGCTCAGGGTAGTAGTGGAGTTGCCGTCCCTGGAGGCTTTTAGAAGCTGTGTAGATGTGGCATTTAGTGATATGGCTTAGTGGTGGGCGTGGCAGTGCTGGCGGAATGGTTGCATTCCATAATGTTAAAGGTCCTTTCCAACCTAAACGGTTCTATGAAAATAACAAGGCCAGCAAAGGCAGCAGCAGCACTTGTTTTCACTGCTCAGCAAATATGAATATATTTTAAACAACTATGAAAATTGCAATAGCAACAGCTTCTCTGCTCATCTAGGCATCAGAATGAAGTTGTGTTACCTCACAATAAAAACTGAACAAAGTATGGATTAATATGAATTAATTTTAACAAAGGTTTTGCAAAATGCATATATGATTTCTTGCCAGTCTCCATAAATCCATTCCAAAAAGAACATTTTTAAAATATTTACTGCTCCTATAGCATGTAGTACTTCTACTCACCTAGTTTTTTGTTCTTCAGACATTTCCTTTTGATTCCTAAAATGCCCTGAAAGTACCATTCTATTTCCTGCACAGTGATGTACTGCCATGTTTTTAGAGACAGCATTAATTCACAGATTTGCAATATTTGATGCACAATCACAAAAGTCCATATGGCACCTCTCATAATCATTCTGTTTGTAATCTTCTTTGGATGCTATTGTGCCTGGAAGTCTGTATGGTTTTTCTGAAAGCACTAGTTGGTAAAATATTTTACACTGTTATAAGCTAAGCAAGCACACTCTCAAAAAACCCGACTCTGTAAAGGTTCTCTGAAATCTGGTAATACAATCATCAAGTTTAGTGCTAATATGAGGAAAAATTATCACAGTAAGGGTTCAGACTGTGCTGGTTTTCCCTACACACACATCTATTTTTCTAACGTCATGGGAGTGTTATTTACTGTCTCAAAGCACATTTTAGGGAACTAAAATATCAGTCTGACAAATCCAGACTGGAAGGAATAGCAGGTACCAGAGTAAACGCTGAAACACAAAACTTCATGTACCATTAGCTTTGGCATTTAGAATGAAAAATAAAAATGCTTTAAAACTATTACTTCTTTTCATTTGGAGCCTAGAAATGTAAGACGAGAAAAAAGAGGCCATATGTAAAGTGGGAAAATGATGTGACTGAAAAAACACCACTACACAGAGATATAGGGAATAATTAAACTAGAGGGCAAGCTTAGATGATGCTGATTTCTATAGCATGTAATTCCTTTACATCACAGATGACAGATGGTTCAGTTTCTTCTAATCAAATTCAGGTCATGTTTTATTTGGCATTAACTGCACTAAACATCATTCAAATCAAAACCAACGAGATGTTTGCAATCAAAAGAACAGCAAGGGTGCAGTGCTGCCAGAGGACAGCATAAAATGTACTGTTTCTGGCTTTCAAAAGGCTTGCTCCAGAGAAATATTACATCTTAACCATTCAACTGATTTCAAACAAAAAACATGTATTTTGACTGTTTGAAATTAAGCATAGACTAATATGATCAACCATTATGACTCTGTCTGGTACTACTTCAAACAGAAAACTACCTAATGCATAAATCTGAGAGCTTTTTTATAACAAAGCTATAACTCATCTAAACACTTACCTTGTTTGTAACTGCCAGCATTCCCAGGAAGAAAGAGAACTGGAATTCCTGTCAATAGGAGATTTTTGTTTTCTTCAGCATAGTTCCCTTCTCCATAGAGATAGAGCTCATATGCTGGGTATCGTCTGGCTGTTTTCTTGGGTAATTTTATTTTCTGTTGCAGAAGTTAAAAAGAAAACAAACCCCTTGTTTATAGTGTTATAAACAGGAAAATACAGTGGCTATCCAGCCATTCAAATGATCTGGCTTATGTGTTTTTATTTTTATGGTTTTAAATTACATTCTAAAGAATACAGAATGAAAAAACTGGGTTTGGCTTTAAAAAAAAAAAGTAATCAAAACTAGAATATCAAACAAACTGATTAAATAGGTATTACTATACATAATGAATGGACGCAGTTACTCTAAACAGTGATTACCTTTAACTAGCTTTGAAACAAACTGCAAATGAATGCAATTATGTATCTATCAAAGATAAATATTTATCCAAAAAATTATGTATCTATCAAAGATAAATTTACTTTACATTCATAAAGTAAATCCAGGCTTACAATACAAGGGGGGAAAAGGAAAAAAAAGGCATGTCAAAACCCAACCAAATCTGCCAGGAGAAGCTGAGACCAGCAACTGGGGCACATGAGCGATGCTAACTATTCCTGATGCACTGGAACAGTTCTGGAGTCCTTTCCAATCTCAGAACAAGGATACAACAGCTAAACCTCGAGAGCAGCGTGGTGTGGGTGACTGTCAGAGGGCACCTGTTACCTCAGGGTCAATTACACGTGCTGTGGGAGTTCTCTAGCCGAGTTTTACAGAGATGTCACCTGCAGCGGGAGCTTAAACAGCAGCAACCACCTCAATACAGCTCAGCAGAAAAAAACAAACCCGTGGTACTTTGGGGTTCTTCTGTTTCATTTTCAGGGCTGGTTTTGTGGTCTGACAAACCACCTGGTTCTGTAACAACTCAAGGTCTAATGTGCATGTCAGCTGTCACCTTAAAGAAGGCCGTATTTCTTCTATTTCTTAGGAAGAAAACAAGTAACCCCCTAACCTAGCACACAATCGATTCACAGGATTATGATTCTCAAAGAGAAAAGAACAAGATCTCTTTGAACCCAAGGTCTAGGTGAGGATTAATCTTACACCAGTAAGTCAATCTCTTAGAGTCATATGACACTGTCTTAATTAAATGTGTTCTTGCTTACTGCTTATTTGGTTTAACTCCTGCATGGAGGTTTGTTGGTTTATAACTCTTGAGTTTCTAAGATAAAGATTTTTAAAACTTTGACAAGTGCAAATACACTCGTGCCAATGTTTAATTATGTTGCAACAACTGAGGGACAAACAAGATAATACAAAAATAAATGTATTAAGGCCTAATTTATAATTTAAGAAAACACTTTTCCAGAATAAAGTCAAAACTAAACTCAGTTTTGCATCAGAAATCCCCTGTAAAGTCTCTCTTAATTGTTTCCTTGAAATAGAAGCATCTTTTTTTTCAAATATTTCATTGTTTTCTCTCAGCCACATCTACCATAAAGGTGATTTAGCTTTAATTCCATGCCCCTACACTCTTTCCCTTCCCCTGTTCTTCTCTATCTCTCCTCAGCTAATGACTATTTTCTTTCCTCCTTGGCCTTCCAATTTTTTTGGTATATTGGTTATTTGCGAACTATTTTTATGGTGTTTGAGATGTATCTATATATTCTATGAGATATCTATGTGTGTATGTTATTTATAGTATTTTAATTATCTTGGTTCATTAACACAACAGAGAGCGTGAGTTAAATTCTTTCGCTGAGAACAAGAAAATTTAAGCTTCATTCAGGGCTTATGTCTTCAGATCATCCTTTGGTCTTTCCCTTTCTCCATCATCTTGCCTTTCCAGCTTCACTGATCTCACTCCTCTCTCCCATTCTTATTCCTTTCTGCTGCTCCTTTTGCACAGGCTTTCAAAATTATGTGAAGAAAACTTCAGCAGTTCCCATTACTAAACTAAGAGTGCCATTGAGATGTGCTTGTATGACTTCCTGACAGATCAAATCAACTCTTCATCCACAGTAACTTCCTGGTTCATTGTCTTTTCAAAAACTTTTAGGGAACATAATATAACATGCTGTTCTTCTTGGGGTCAATGTCAAATGCAAAAACCGCAGAAGCCATGAGAATTGTACTGTCAGAATCCTGGGGGGTTGGTTTTTTGCTTTGTTTTGGGTTTTTTTTGTAAATCACAGTATTGAAATATTGTAACAAAATAGCAATGCGTAACTCCAAAGGAAGAGAGACATTCATGTTCTGTGACGGTGGGTTTAAATTGTGAAGTCCCAAGACATTGCTTATGTAATCAGTTGTAGCAAGCTACAGCAACTTTTTACAATGTCAATGCAGGCTTCATTTTTCACCCTGGTTCCCAAAGAAATTAGGTTTATGTGAAAAAGTCCTCATTATTAACTTGTGAATCTCACGCCAAGTACAGCTGAACAGGGCAGGTTAAATTCAAACACTGCAATTTTAAAACTCACACAAAAAAAGATGTTCAAGTATTAGGCTGACTGTGAGCTAACCCACACTGATAGACACAAAAGAAATGAAACTCCTTGTTTAATTGCTTAAGCAGTTAATTGTTTGTAATGTGATACCAATCAGGAAGCAAGGACAGGTACCTCCCACCTGAAACTCCTACTCTGGGATTTCCTAGTGAAGGCAGCACTAGACAGACAATAGACACGTCCAACAATGAAGAGGTACTTGTAAACTATAATGCCTTAGCAAACCCAAACGAATTCACAATTTGCCCCCCAGCCCGAAGTGCTGTTTTCTGCACAGTAATCGGGATTACTCAGGAAACAGAAATTCCAGAGGACTATACAGCCAGCTGTGACTTGCATCTCCTGCATGGAACTCCTGCCTTCCTTTAAGCCTTGCATCCCTTACCAGCACAACACCCACCTAAAGATGCTTGGAGATTAAGCCGTGACATAATGAGTAAATACAAAAGATGCGGCGGCAGACAAGAGTCTCAGGCACCCGCCAATAACATCACACAGATTTTGCCAGTAACTTTCTGTTGGTTGGCTTCAGATCGAAGCTGAAGTAGGTTCTGGCTGCCAGGAGATCTGAAAACTTGTCGCGTAGTATTTAAGTATTTATAACTGCTTAAACAAATTTGTTCTACAGCACTGACAAAACAATCCCTGTAGCCATACCAAGTTTCTCTTTTGTATGCTAAGATGGCTATATCAAGGTTAGTAAATCCAAAAATTAACTTTCTGCTTCACTACCAACATTTAGACACTAAATTCTTGCTTTTAGATCTTCTTTACTATGCAAGCCAGCTTGCAATCTATTTCTGAACAGAGTGTTATTTAGAATTAATATTTTTTCAACATAGATTAGATCTCAGATAATGAAAAATGAATGTTCAGAAGTCAACCAATTATGTTTTAATAAGAGAGAAAATGCTGTAGTAAGAACTACTATCAAGAAGAGAAACTGTTTTCTAACAACTACATGCTGCAGTGTTAGCAGCAAACTTACAAATATCCATTTACGTCCTCCCGCGATTAAACCAGAATACCGTCCCCTCTCCGAAACTGATCCCAGGTTTTCAAAGAGACTTCTACAAGGCTCCGTTAGCAAAACAAAAGGGACCTCATACGGATTTACAAGCTCTCCCATGTATATTGTGGGACATGCCACCCCCAAAGTGCTCACCGAGAAGACTTCGAACCACTGTTCACCACCCTGAAAAGACACTAATAGTCAAAGCTCCGTTATGCGTTTTTTTGACACACTGGTTACTCCACACCACGAAGTCACGAAAAGGGCCATGAAGCGCAAGGCTTGGCCTCCTGGGCACTGGCAGTGCTGTCAGAGGAGCTGGCCCAGCCTCTTCCTTTGCCAACGCCTGCATGAGCTTCTGCCTTTCACCAGAGCTACAGGTACCTCTAGGCATTGGCAGGTTCGGACGCGGGCAGGTTTCTCACCGGTGGCAGCACGGACCGCCCCGCTGGGTTACAGGTGGGCAGCTCTTCCACTGCTCTCTGCCCGAGGGGCAGCGCTACACGACGCGGGCACAGCAGCGCGTCCTGCCAGCCCCCGGCCCCGCACACGCCCCAGCTGCCCGTGCCCCATTTACCGCTCGCCGCTCCGGCACGGCGGCGAACCCCGACTGAGGGGCTGTTCTCCTTCCCCAGGGGAGCTGCGCCTCAGGCTCCCGGCTCCGGGCTCCGGCCGCGGCGGGGCGGGCGGCAACGCCCCGGGAGCGCCAGGTCCCACCTGTTACACCCCGCCGCACTCACCAGGTACTCGGGGTACTCGTACATGTAGGTCATGCTGCACCGGTTCTCCTCGTAGAGAAAGAGCACGTCCCGCACGCCCAGCAGCACCAGGGCCGCCAGCGCCCCGTAAAAGAGCGCTGCCAGCGCGGGCAGCCGGCGACCCGCCCGCCCCATGGCGCCCCGCGGAGCGGAGCGCTGCTCCCCGCGGGCTCCCCGCGCACACGGGCACGGCGGGGCGGGGCGGGGCGGGAGCGCCGCCACCCGGGAGGCGGAGCGGGCGGGCGGCCGCCTCAACCTGGCGGCCACCGCCGGCGCCGGGGGGCGGCCGCCATATTGGGGAGGTCGGGCGGCCGCTGGCCGAGGGGCCCGCCCGCCATGTCGCGGCTCGCGGGGGAGGCGTGTCCGCCATGATGGGGAGGGCGCCGCGCCGGGGCTGTGAGGGAGCCGGGGCTGTGAGGGAGCCCGGGCTGTGAGGGAGCCGGGGCTGTGAGGGAGCCCGGGCTGTGAGGGAGCCCGGCCGCTCGGCCCCGCAGCGCTCCGGCGGGCCCCGGGGGCACATTCACCCCCGCCGGACCCCAGCAGGCCGCACCGCGGGGTCGCGCACCTTGCCGAGAACAAAGCCGCGCGCCCCGCTAGGCAGGTGCTCCTACAGACCCTGCCCTGGCGGGGAGCAGCTCAGTGATAAACGGCCATAAAGCTACTGGCACTCACTATCTAAAAAGCGCTGCTGGTGGTTTGGTTTAGTGTTGGGTTTTTTGGTTTGGTTTTTTTGTTGTTGTTGTTTTTGTGGTTTTTTTTTCTTTTTGTGTGTTTTGTTTGTTTGCGTTAATTCAGGTACCTTTAATACCTTAATATCTATCACTATCTTTAAGCTCTCTGCTGCATTTTAGTCCCTGTGGGACTGCTGCCCCAGCCCACTGCAGAGCACACCCAGCAGTGCGGGTGGTGCTCACCAGGGAAAATAGTAAAATATTTAATAACTAACCGAAAAAAAAACCCCTTACTGTGGCGTTTTATTTTGTTCCCCCACCTCCCCCGAATCTACAGAAACAGCAAAATCAGCTAAGGCAAGGGGTATTTACATATGAGGGAAGTACGAAATAGCTATACATGCAGTTGCATTTCTATCCTCACTGCTGAATACTTAAGCCTCCCTGGCTCCCCCAAAAGAAACAAAATTTACTCAGTTTTCCAACAGTATTGGTACCATTTTTATTTGTAAAAATAACCATCTGAATGCATTGCAATAGTAGCTTACAGTTAGGGTTCTTTAATACATTAATACAGCATTCAGTAGTTGAAAAAGTTATTAAACTGTGCTTGAGAAGATTCAGGTTGAATTCCAAGTCAATCACTGAATTTAAGTTTTTTCCTCATTTCATATGTGACATATTTACCCAAGTCCTTAAACTTCAATTTACAAAAGCAAACAATACCGACAAAACCCCACCGAAACCATCAAACAATGTTTTATATCGTTTATTACAAATGTTATGCAAAATATAACACTGGCACCAGATGCGTATCACCATGGTTTGTAAAGATATATTGCACATGCTAAAGCATAAAATATAAGACAAAACCTACAAAACATAAGATATTGGCTTTAATATGTAGATCACTGCATAAGAAATGCATAAAATTACATTTTATACACACACTCAAGATTGTCACTAGTTTAAAACGCCCTTTCCTATAACACTGACCTAAGGTTTACTTTTTGTGTAATAAGAAAGCATTTTCAGCACTGCAAAAATTATACATTATTCCTATAGAAATTTAGCATATTAATTTTCATTTCAATGCAGGTAGAAGAAAAAGAAACACTTTATACATTCAAAGAAGGTCTGAAATGAAAATTTACTGGTAATATATTGCTTTCATAACACTCAAATGAAAAAAAAAAAGACAAGTTTCACAAAACATTTCCATTATACACAAATATAAAAAGGCACTCTAATATTTCTTACATGACTAAGAATAAAAATCACAATTTTTTTTTAAAATCATCCTCAAATACATAACCAAGTTTCTCAACAGTACAATGGATAAACAATTCATTTCATGTGTTTGTTCTAATTCAATAACCTGGCAGTTGTTTACTGCATAAAAGTACCAAACACATTTTATGGTGCCCTTTTAGTAGCGATGAACAGAAATCCCCTGAGCTATTTCACAGCAATTTCAGGCAGTCCAGAGGTTGTAACTATTTATGAGAGAGACTTGGGAGCCCATCCTGCTCTGGATTCCACCTGCAGCTGTGGTTAAAATACAGGATGAAACGATCCTGCCAATACACCTGGGCAGGGAGCTGCCCCTCCCCAAGTGCCTTCTGCTGGGTGCTGACACAGAAGTTGTCCATGTACTGTAAGTTGCAGGATCCAGGGTTAAGTGCAACAATTCTGTATGATTACTCTTGTAAGAAGTCCACAGAAAGGCAAGGAGATTATTTACAAGAGTAACATTACTCCCATGCTTAAATACCTGCCCTAAACATTTAATTCTACATGTGATAAATTACAGATTAATGTGCTAGCATACAAAAAAGGGATTCTGGTAACTCACGTGAGATGTGGGACAGGCCAACACCGAGCACTTCCAAGTGTCTCACTCATGGCAGTTTTCCTCCTAAATCCAGCACCCTCAAAACGTGACCTGTGCAGTGCCCTTGAGGTGCAAGCACAGCGTATGTTCCTGTGCTTTTTGGAATGCTGCATCCTGACAGCATGTAGGGTTTCAAGGGTAAAGGTTAGATTTGGTGCCTGGAAGGACCAGCATGACTCAGAAATAAATGACCTCTGCTTCTGGGATGCACTAAGAGGCAGCAGCTGTTGCACTACACAGTTACCAGCGTTACGAGGTATCGCAAATAGAAAAAGTTTTGGTAACTGTATGGTAGCAGGTAAAAATACTGAAACTTTTTAAATGGCTGCTTAAAACAATATAACAACTCTTTATAAAGAGGGCTGGTTTTCTCTTAATGAAGCACTGTAATGTAGGATAGCGTAACTTTCTGTCTTTCAGGGTGAGACTTACAACTAATCCTGCCAAGAAGCCTGCCTACATTTCTGCTTAAAATAAGATTAAAATGCTGATTCTGCTGTTAGACAGGTGGCAGCTATTTCCCATATGTTTGTTTTCAATGTCATCATTCCACATGAAAAACCCCCAAAATCTGGGATTACTATTCATTTTGGAACAGCCACCACTGAAAATTTTAAAAATTGATCTCTACTCTTATTTTCAGTGTTTTAAGTAAGGTGGTTATTGCTTTTCTGCAATTCTTAAAAGCAAAAATGCTGAGAAAAATAAATTAAAATGTTATTTGGTGCTATTTCTGAGGAGAAAACCAGGGGTTTTGGTTCTCTGTCATTCTACTGTAGAAACTAGAGTTAAGAGAAAAGAGGGGTTTTTTTGTTGTAAACTTTGGAAAATTTTTAATGTTCAAGGAAAAAAATATTCAATTTTAGTAAGACAAAATAAACTTAATATATAAATATTTTTTCCCAATTAAAGAACTGAAATCTACCAATAGATTTTCAACAATTCAGCGCAACAGGGCTAAAAACTGCAAGTAAAATTAAAATTCTTGCTTTTCCTTTACCCTGCCAAAAGCGAGCACCGAGGAAGCTCATCTCACCCTCCCAGCACAGACACAGGCCTGAGACAAGCTGAGTGTGAATCACAGGAACACCTGACTCCATGCTCTACCACCTCCTCTCCCCTCTCCATCACAGCTGCATGGGTTTTCTCACCTGTCTGGCAAGGGGCTGGATCCCTTTCAAACAAAGGAAGGTGTTTTGCTTTCTGCTTTTTCCCAGCACAGCCAGCAGACCTAACCTTTGCATTCCACACAAGATGGGATCTCTCCCAGAGTGCATCCACCCTTCCTTTTGCTCCTCAGGCCCTCAGTCTTGCCAGATTCACATTTCATTTCACATCATTCCAAACAGTATGCGTGAATGCTAACTAGGAGAACAAGCCATAGTTATTTTTCCTGGGCATTTGTTTCATTTCAAATAAATAGAAACACATTTACATTAAAAGTGTATGAACATATTCTTAAGTCTGGAAAAAAACCCCACCTGTAGTCAACACATCATCAGTTAAAAATGTCAACTTGAAACCTGTGTCATAAAATGTAAAATTCACCCAAGACTCCTATTACCTCAAAAGTTTATATTTTTATCATTTAGAAAAAACTACTTCATTATGTCACTCACATTTGAAGAAAAAAATAAAAGTAGCAAAGTCTTCAATTTAATTACTGAAGCATTTTGGTCCTCTTGGTACGGCTGGTTAGTTCATGATAGTTTTTTGTTTGTGTTTTTTGTTTTTGTTTACAAAGTCTCATTCTTCCTTTTGTACATCTGTTGCAGAGGAGGGTCGGGGTCCATTTGACCTAGAAACTTTGGCAGAAGGAGTAAACATATTCACAAAGTTGACACTGCTTTAAAAGCTGGTGACAAAAGGCTTTTTCGTCTATCTCTGGTCCCCTGCACGGTACACTGCTATGTTTCTGGTGTTTGGTATTTCAACTTTTGGTGTTATGCTTTCACTGCTTTACCTTTGCTCTGTTAATCCAAACACTGGCAAAAGTATTTTAAAATTCAATACTGTTTGCAGTAAAAATAAGTTATTTAACCACAGAAAAGGAAAAAAGTGCCATTTAAGTTGGCAAATCATTATAAACTTTTACGTACACCTTTGTCTACACCTGATTTCTCCCTCTCTCCCCTTTTTGTTTCTGGTACTGGATTCATGATTAATGGCTCAGGTGACAGAAACATCTAATGACCCTAATTCTGTAGTGCAAATAAACCATACACATTTGTGCTGAATTGAAAAAAAAATAAGGGCCAAATGATTTCCATTTTATAGAAGTGATGTCCATGGGAAAATATGGTGAGATGAGCAGAATTTGTTCTTAAGAGTTAACAACTACATTTTTCTAATTGTGTACTGCAACTAAGAACTGTAAAAAGTGCCTTCTGTTTGTTTAAGTGCTTAATACAGGCAGAATGTAAAAGGTTTCATTTCCTGTAGAAAAGTAATACAGGCAGTTTTAAGATTATAACTTTACCTTTGGTTTGTGTAAAAAAATTATCTAATTCACAGAGCCCCTGGAAGCAGGAAACAGACAAACATAGGAAAGGGGTGATGCTCGAATCTGTGAAGGCTATGTTGGAAATGGGATTGTGTACTAAAGGTGCAGCTAAAACATGAAAGAACTCTTTACAAACAGTTCCCTGTTTATTTGTGCTGTCAAAAAGAAAAAAGGCATTTTCTCTTTTCTACTTAAAATAAGAGGTAGAGACTTTCCACAGGGGCACTTTGGGCCTAAAGAAAACATCAGGAAACTGAAAAGCTGCAGAACTCTAATAGGAACATGTTCCAGTAAATCCCTCTAATTTTGTTATTTAAAGGCTTGATTCTCATCAACACTACAAATCTTTCAATACCTACTTGTCAAGAATAATAGTTAAGAATATAACTGTGGGATTTAAGCTGTTTAAAAAGACAAAAATTAAAGCTGAAATGAAATAATAATGAAAAAAGTTTTCAAATACCAATGAGTCAAAATGTTTCAGAATCTGAATCATTTTCATTGTACCCATCCTCTGTTCCTATGTTGTTACTCAAGGGCTTATTGTAAGAGTTAATGCTACCCATAGTGGAGCCATCGCAGAGGTGTGTCCTGCCCAAATTGTCTTTTTTAAAACAAGTGAAGTTGAAAGCCGTCACTGAGCTGGAGGGAGAAAAAGGCATCATGGTAGCCAAAATGAGTGCCAGGCAGTCAGCCACGTCTTTGTTAGGAGCACAAGCCAGGGCTGGCGTATGACCTGGGCACAAACGCAGACAAGGCAATGGTTAGTATGAGGGCACCCAGGGCACCCAGCATTCCTCAGTACATCTCTAGGGACACCGTGGGGAGATGTATGGGGGTTACACATGCCAGGCAATGGTGTTACTCACTCACGTGGGACATGCTGGGAGATACAGGCTGGGGGCACTGCAGTCACCGGGACCACAACAAGCACTGCTTGTGTGAAACCAGGCAGCAAACAGACTGCACCAGTGGAATCAAAGCACTTGCTAAACAGTTCTACAGCACAGACAGCACGGTCAATACAGAACACGGGGAGTACAGCAACAGCGACAGAAACTGGCATCGGTTTCTGTGCATATGAACAAGCCTCATTCTGAGAACAACGACTTTCATTAAACATGAAAGATACTAGTTTTAAAAAATTTTGATGTAATAACAAACAATTTTAAAGTTTGTTGTTGAGTATCTACTCAACTTGGAAAGCAGTTTATTTAGGAATTAAATTATAAAAGAATTAGACCAGTGCATGGGATACATGGATAGCAGGTATGACTACATGGATGTTTAGTTACCCAAATGTACATTGTGTTAGAAGAATAATGGCTGTATTCAGCAAGCATGACACCCTTCAAATACAGAGCTAATATGACTCCAGTGTCAGTCAAGCGAAGGACTGGGAAGCTACTAGAAGCTTGTCTTCACTGCAGTTGCACTTGGCTCCTGTCCAAGCACTGCCCCTTTAGCAGCTCTTCCCGTACAGGAGCCATGGAAGCCAGTGTGCTTATTATACTTGCTGTCTGTACATTTTACAGGCTGCTGTGCAGAACTCTAGCACTTTCCAACAAATCCTCCTTCATGCTAAGAGCTGAAAAATTCTTTTACAGATGGTTAAATCTTAAGCACTGCAGCAATAGTGATGTGAGGCAGTGGCCACTTCTGGTACCTACTGCCTCGAATAAGCCAAGATCTGCAGCGCAGATGAATTTGGTAGGCAAAAGTGAATACAATTTTGTTGCAAAGTACCCATATTTAAGCACTGACTGCAGTCAGTGCATTTCCTCTTCCACTGAGTTCCAAGTGTTAATATTCTTTAGAATATTAATATGCACATGCACCAAGATTCTACTTGAACATCTCTCTTTTAAACTGTGCATGCTGTTCCCAGAAACACTAAATGTGTATAAAATTTAAACTTAATTTCAATTTGTTACATACAGGTTACCTGGACTTGTATGTACTATTTTAAGGATAAAATCTGTGGTTAGAAGCTAGTCTGGTTCATTTTTCTGTCCCCTATCTCTAAAATGAGGTTAGAGTCAGATGATTTTCATGGAACTCATTCATGCAAGTATAGCTAGGTAGCATTTGGTTTATAGTAAATACCACTCAGTTCTTTTCATCCATAGATCTCAAATGTCTTGCAACGATGGGTGAGTAGTAGCATTATTACTTTACAGATATGGAAAGATGAAGGTACCAAATTGTTACATTAATGCCATTAAGTTAGTATTGTAAGAAAGACCAACTTATTTCAGGAAGATATTTTTAAAAACTGTAATTGTAGAATCATATCCCTCTATGGTTCTTTGTAATTTTTAGCGAAGGACTTCATCGAAGTGTGAAGCAAAATTATTTAATTTAGTAACTAATTATGTATTTTACGAGGCAACAGTAATTTAATTGCATCTTGGATTAGATCAGATAATTGGCAAGCACAAGGTTTGATCTCAGAATGAGCTGGGACACACTCAAACATATGTTGATGGTTTTCTTCCTACCCATTAAAACATGCGCTGATTGAATGCAAAATCCTTAATTCTTCTGCAAGGTGTCAGAATTATCCGGTGCCACTTGCATGTTTAGGAAATTCAAGTTACCACTGCACTCAGGCATTAAAAAAGACTAGCTGTTGACAGTACATGCAAAATGAACAGTAAAAGGGACCACTGTGATGTTTAGAATAAATTTTTATACTAAAGAAAAATGAATAGCATCTTTTTATTTTTTTTAAATAGGTACTCACACAACTCAGTGTCTGTTCTTGGAAGGATAAAAGCATCAATGAAGTCTATCATCACCTTTTAATTCTATTGCTTCGGTCTGTTGTAAAATTACCTGTTGTGTCCTACTGAAGACTGTCAGATAGTATCATTTACTTACCATTTTCATCCACTGCCAGGACACAGGCCCCTTTGGCCAGCAACTCTTCAACCACCATCTTTAGGCCATTTCGTGCAGCAATATGAAGAGGCCTACAAAAACATAACAACTACATTCAACTTCAGTTTACAACAGATTTTCTAAACAAAGTTAGGCAATGCTTAAAGCATACCCAGCATCTGAAAGAGAATGTTTTACTTCCTTGGATCATTAGAATTATATTGTAGACACTACATATTATTGCAGGCTTTGAAATAATAGTCTATAAAATAGATGTGCAAGCACACAAATACTTAATACTTTCTAGTCTAAAGACTTTCTTTTAAAAGTTCTCATTTTTGCACTGTTTGCAGCATACAGTTGATATTTAAAAGGAAAATGAATCCAAGACTGAAGAAATGCCTGTGTTCTGTCCTTAATTCTGGCTGCTACGGACTATTCAATATCACTGTATTGCCTTTTTATCCTTGAATATTCAATTGCTAATCTCTGTTACTGCAGAGCAGCTGGAAATTAAAAATAACCATTGGTTTGCACCTTTCCTGGCCCAACACCCAATGCTCCTGTTTGGGGACAGCTAGCAGGATAGGAAAAACCTTTTCATATTGGAAGGGGGGAAAAAAGGGCTAAGATGGAATGAATTCTTCTGCAAGCTCTACGTGATCTGCCACCTGAATTGATTGGTTGAATCTCCTATGGTGGGATTCCCCCATGCCAACAAACAGTTGCAGCTGATAATGTATGCTATGTACAGGAGTTGCACATAAAATATCACCTAAAAAGCCTTCTGAGAACTGTATGTACCACCTTAAGTCTAAGTAAGTCTAAAAAATTATTTAAATTTAAGTAGAATCTCAAAAAGCTAGAAAATGCCAGCTGTATACTTACATATTTACACATTTTGATATAGTCTTCAAATAAATGACCTCATATAATTTTTCCACCAGATCATGCATAGAAATGGCATCAACAGAATCAAAATTAAAAGTGAGAATGCAACACAATTTGGGGTTTTTTTCAAGGGAAAGCATTCAAAAAAATCAGAAATTAACTTTACTGTTCTATGAAATAATCTGAGACATGAATTTGAAATGCTAAACTGGAATATTCTGGTAAATCAACTGAACTTGAGAGGATCAGGCTATACTTACGTCTGCAATGCATTATTTTTTGCATTAATAAGGCTCTGTTCTTGTATCTTGTCAAGTATTAACAAGGCACATTTTTCATGACCCTGTAGTCAGGGAAAAAAAACCAATAGTGTTAATTTGCTGAGGAGTCTGAAACTGAGGCAAAAGAAATGTTACATAATAAAAGTGAAATTTAATAACTCAAATTGAAATACAAAACACACTGCTCAGTAAGACTGTGTAGAAGGTGAACTATGGGAGCCTTAAAATACCATTTGTGAACCACCACTGCTGGGATGTTTTAGCACATTTAGAAATGTAGACATTCACCTGTCTTTCAACCCTGCATTCATTAAATATGAATTCACTTCCTCAGCTTTCAGAGGATGCTGCGTTTTCTCTTGAGAGAGTGTTCAGTGGATGATTTATCAGAACTACACAGTAACAGAGAATGGGTTCATCTCAGAAACAAATACCATATCTTCTGGGTCTTTAAATGCCTTTCTGTATTATTAATGACCTACTACAAAACCCCTTCAGTGTGAGAGGGCTCTAACAATGGAATTTTGGGAATAATACAGATCCGGGCCTTATTTTGGATCCTGTTTCAGCACAGCAAGTTGCAGATGCTGAGCCTACAGTCCTGGCAGGTGAACAGCTGCCTGAAGGACCTTGAGAATTCAGCAAGGCTCATGTGTCTGCAGAAACTGGAGTAATATGATCCCACTGGAATCCAATCTGTGGATAGGAGCAAAAGAAAAGGCCCAGGAGAGGGAATCCTGTGGGCATTTTTTCTTGCAGAAATAGCAGTAGAAATTAAGGAATTAAGAGGAAGAAGGGGTAGGAAGAGACACCATCACCCATCTAATCAATGCCTCTGGTTTTACTCCGGCTTTGTTACGGGAAAATTTTGGGCTCCTTCCACAGAAATTGTAGAATAATAAAAAATACTTCTGTTTTTCTTTGTTACTGAACCTGTTAAACTGTTTTACAGTGAGATTATCTGGTAAAACCTTAAGGGTTTCCTTTACTTCTCTTAGCGTAACTTACTTACGTTTCAGCTGTCATAGGAGCCATCCCTATTTCTCAATGTACAATACTTTAAAACAGACTAGAGAAAAAGCTTGGAACAATGTCCCCTTCCTCACCACAACATTTCCATTGCAGAAAAAAACCTGGGAGCATAAACACACACAAACATTCATACAGACTGATGAGAATAAAACATAGAGAGGTCTTCAACTTACTTTACTGCTAGCCAAGTGCAAAGATGTATTCAACTCCTTATCTTTTAATGTCAGGTCAGCCTTGGCAATGTTCACCAAAAAGTCTGAGGTATAGAGTAGAAATCAATGAACAAACCGAATGGGCAGATGAACATGTCAAAAGAGAGGAAAAAATTACTATTTCAATGTACACATGCATACATGCTAATCAATTAAGGATTTATATGATGTAAGCTTTATAATCATGAAGTTAAATTAGTGAGTGAGAACAAACTAATCTTGTGCAGTTAATCAGCAAACAAATGTGGAGCTAACAGCTTGTTTGTGGTGCCCCAAACTGTCAAACATACACTGATCTTAATTTATTTATGAACTTCCCTATTTGCAGATCAGCAAATTTTGCCTGAATCACCTCTGCCTGAGAACAACTGTGAATCCTGCTTTTGAAAGGACTAAGGGGATATAAAGAACTTGGGATGCAGCCTGTGCTGTTGAAGCTAGAGAAAAGGGAATTGTGCAAAGCCCATAGGTCCCCAATCTGTATGGCAGTAGCACATAGTCTAGCCTGGAAAAAACAGCTGCTGACAGCTGCCTTTTCAAGAATGGGACTTCCTATAAGATAGGACAGAAAAAAGTTACATAATCTTTTTCACACATGCAGCTTTACTGCTCCAAAAAATCAAGGAAGTAAACAGGAGAATAGAATTACTACTCCCTTTGTGCTCTTTACAGTGTGCTCTTAGGAGGAAATAAGACTCAAATTTACTGCAAATGTTCACCAAGACTGCCAAGAAGAAGAAGTAGTATTTTTTAGTGGATGAAAAGCTATCCTCTTACAGAGAGTTATTATCCACATAATTTCTTTTCCTTCCTCCATTTTCCCAGGATAACAGAGATTACCCTGTGGGGCAGTAACAGCAGAGCAGAGGGACAGAGGCAGGGCTGCACTCACCGACGGCGCCCACGTGCCCGTTGTGAGCTGCCATCATGAGCGGCGTTCTGCCCGCGTGGTCTGTGGCGTTCACCTGCGCGCTGTGGCTCAGCAGCAGCTGCAGGCACTCCACGTGGTCGGCGAAGGCTGCGGCGTGCAGGGGCGTCCTGGGGGAGCAACACCCACAGAGCTTTTGCCAAAGAGGGACAATATTCCCACCTCCCCAAAAACCTCAAAGTGCATTTTATTTTTTTTCCTGTCAAACTTCAAGTTATCCCCATAAGAAGGTTGTAATAGCAGCAGCTGAAGCAAGTTAAATGATATTTCCAGCCTCCAAAGGTGCATACGATAGCATGGAGATACAATACTTTGGAGAATCTTGTATTAGCACCCTATTTATTTTAACAGAGCATACTGTGTGAAAAGCAGTACAATCCCTTGTTCTTACTAATCTGATTTTGCATTTTTTTTTAGCAAGCCTCAGTTGGGAAGAACTATCTGAAAAGAACAGATCCATTATTTTTAAATTGTTGTAGTCAAAGATACTGCAGCAACAAGCCACAGTAACAGCAGCACTATAAAAGGCAGAAGGAATCAATCCACTTTGAAGGTTATCAGTTTCTACAAGACATAGACACTGGAATTCATTCACTGTGGCTCTTTGGCATTTTGGGTCTGAAGGGTGACTACTAGAGATGAAAGATAATTGGTACACAGCCCAGTTCAGTGCTGCTCCAGTTTTGCTTATCAGCAAAGGTGAGGTGCTCTTACCCTCAAAGAATTAAATAATCACTGTTACTGAGGGTATTAAATTTGTTTTAATCAACAAAAACAATGAGTGTTCACTTTTTAGAATTTCAGCAATTTTAATTAAATATATATATATGTGTATATATATATAGTGAGGAGATTCTCAATGTGACAAATGAAGGATTTGGCTGAATGCCCATCTCTTGCTGTAATAGTATTATTTTGCTGCATAGATATTTTCCATTGTATGTCCTGAGAAGGCCAACATAACATGAAAACTATTGATGAAACACTTTTCTGTATGTACATAGTATCACTCTGTTCAGCAAGGATAAATGTGTTTAAACATTTAATAAAGAAAACTGGTGCAGGGAAACAGCCTATAGCCATAGCTGTTCTAAACAAACAAAATACTATTTCTTTTATATTTTTTTTCATATATACTCTGACACTGAATACTTCATCACATTCTTGCTTGGAGTGAGCCACCATTTAACTGTGCTGCAGTGTAAACTGCTGTCTGAAAGAGTCAGCATGACAAGTCTTAGCTCAACTATAACAGATAAGGATCAGTGCCAGAGGTTCAGAAAAACTATGAAAAATACTAAATGGAGTAATGAAATGCAGTTTGTTCAAGGAACTATTACCTTCCTTTGTCATCTTCACAATTGACAATGCTGGCGTTGATGGCTCCGATGAGTAGTGATGCACAGTTTTCATGATCATTGATTCTGCCAAAGAAAATACATTTTTGAAAAGGTCATGTCTACAAATTTTTCCACTTTCCAATATTAGTTTACTTGACTTCCCATTAATATTTCTTAGTGGTTATTTCTAAGTTACATGCCTTTGTCTTAACGTTTTCAGTCACACTTCTACATATTCATCATCTCTCCGTTTAACCAAACTGCACCTGCTACAATGGATTTCAATCCCTAATGCAAAGCTGATCCTTAATTCACTATGGACAAAGGTAATTTCAAAGTCCAGAACAAAGCTAGGATTAAAACCTTAGTATCTTAAAATCCTTAGTCTGTATGTCAAACACACCTGGACGTGGAAAGCACTCAGTCATAGACACTTACATGTAGAGAGATTTCATCTAACGTTTAAGGTACTGAAAACCACATATTTTCCCACTCACACACTTAGCACTTTGATTTGATGGATGTGTTCAGTTAATACTTTTTCCAGTTATTACTAATTTGTCCATTTCATCATGTAAATGAACAGGATTTATTTACAGTATTGGACACACAGTATAGCTAACACACTTCCACATTGGACTAGAAGTGGCTTTCATTTTACATTTGCATGCATGTTTAAATTGCACACATTTTAATAGGCTTGGGAATTGCATACTCATTTAAAATAATATAAATATTGACTTATTTTCAAAGCCATCACTAGAAATTCTGATTTAAAATACTATGTTTCAGCCACAAAGAATTTTATTTCAAGTGATCAGCTTTAAAACCATTTGCTCATGCAAATAATTTCCAAAAAAGCTCCCTTTATTCTCATAGTGCTACCGGTTACAGACATATCCTAAAGCAACATGCATTTGTTACTGGAGATTTCTACTTACACGGCACAGTGCAATGGAGAGAAGCTATTACCATAGAACTTGTGGAAAAGTTTTTGTTCCAATAGTACCTCTATGCAGTTTTCATGACCTGTGAGAGAGCAGATATTTCAATGTTGCACAAGGTAGTTCACTTAATTCATATTAGGCTTACATGGGTTGGAATTTAACACTTTTAAGTTCAAAGTTGAACATAATGTGTATATAAGCTCTTATGTGATAAACCAGTGGATTTTTTTTTTCTACGGCAGCAGCAAGATAGATCTGGACTAATATTAGCATTTACTGGAAAAAAAAGAAAAGAAAAAAAGTTCTTTTTAATGTGATGTCATGTATGTTGCATTACATCCAAAGTTTAAATGCCAATACTGAGAAGCTTTATCCTTATATTAAGTAACAAGTTCAGATTATCCAGTTTAAGATAATCAGTTCAGTTCAGAATATCCATCTATTCACATGGTCTCTTGCACCAACAAGGTGACACTCAAAGGAGCATTCTTGGTTGCACAGATATCAATTTCATCATGGACATGAATAAAACCAGAATTTCATCCTGGCTTCTTGTGACGTGAGGCAAATGAGCTGCAACATCCCTGGGAGTTATCACTGGAAATTTCCGGGGCCTCTGAGCTGAAGGGTGCACATAGTAAATGCTAACTACACACAGCAAACAGAGATAATTTGTCTCTTCATTTCAAGCCACTCCAAGTGTTCTGCTGCTTTGTTACCACGTTTCCCTACAGCTGAGGCCACCCTTGACCGGGGCAGAAGTCCCGGGAGAGCCTTACCATTGTAAGAAGCCCAGTGCAGGGGCGTGTAGCCCTGGTTGTCCTTCAGGCTGCAGTCCTCCTCGGAAAGTGCCACCTGCAGTAACTCGCTCAGCCACGTGGCGTGACCCCGAGCTGCTGCAAAGTGCAGAGGTGTCCTGCCTCTGGCATCTTTACACAAAATAGAGACCTCTTTCTCTAACAGCATCTGAACACATTCTTCATGTCCAGTCATGATCTGATAACAAAGAAATGAGTAAAGAAGTTGACATAACACGGATTCTTCCCCAGGAAATACAGAATGTGATTGATGCCTGTGAACATGAAATGGTCTGGGATGGGATTCAGCAGCCAGAGATTAAAATCCCTTTGCTCACTTGCTGAACTGCTCACTGCAGTTATCATAAAGTTCTGTATAAATATCATCCCTTACATCAGCTCCACATTGGGTAAGAAGCTCGACTTAGCTAGGAAAGTCTAGCTTAGTCAAGCTGGACTAAAAAAGATTAGATCTACCTCAAGTTTCATTGCCTCTAGAAAAAACTTACAGGACTTCCTTGCACCATTCCATGTTCTCTAGATTTAAATATCCCTGTACTTATAAGTGAGTCATAGTCACAGTAAAACAAATAATAAAGGATTATAAAAATTAAGTCACCCCTCGATGTAAAGCTGTGCATCCCAGGAGATCAGCTGCATCTACAGATGCTTCTTTTTCAAGTAATAAAGAAACAGCATCAATGTGCCCATATGCCACTGCAAGCATTAGTGGAGTTCTAGGAAAAAAAAAGAAAACCAGAGCAGTCATAGCTATAAAATGACATACTGCTTGTCCCTGCTATAACTTACACAGAGAGAAATCAGGAAACCCTGCATTTCTTGCCACTCCTACCCACAAACCGGTTTTTTTTTCACCATATTCATATATGACACCCGAGTGAAGACATTTGTATGAAATTATTAAGATGTTTAACAACCAACTGCCATGACTGAAATAGTAACAAACCCACTTGGTAAGCAGTTTACAGAGCAACATCATTCAAGACAATCTGTTCTCTTAATAACCTACAATTTCTGTCACCTCCAGTGACACATGAGTTTTACAATACCAAGTCTTGTGAATGCATGTCCCTACTAGTTACCAAGATGACAATGACCTAAAGTGTTTCTTTTGCAAATGCTGCACAGTTGCTTAAAGGGGATGAAGGGACATGAGGAAAATATGCAAGCTAAAATTTGGACTAACATATCTTTCATTTTTGTCTGAAAGAGATCTATTCTCCATCTATCTTTAGGCAAGACTAATACCATTTAAAATTATATGTGCAGACATTACATGTACATTATATGTTCCAGACACCCCAAATTAGTTCCTTAAACCATTTACATTTTCACTTAAAAATATATCTTATCCTCCCTCTATAACTGCCATTTAACAAGCAGTAAAGTTTTTGTAGGAACATCTCAGATGCGTCACCTCAAATAAACACCGTGTCCTACTGCACCAGTCTAATGTACCAAATAAACCTGGAATAGCAACATTTTAGAAAGAAAAAGACTCTATAGAAACATCTCAGGAGCTTGTTCTTTTTTTATTGAATCTGGACCTCAACATCTATAAAAGATTGTTTAAAGTATGAAGCAGAGGCTAAGATTAATGATTAGTCCTTTCCACATGGCTTACATCAACTGAATATGTACTTTGTAATCTCTGCCAAATTCTATGAGGAGAAGTGCAGGAAATACAGTATTTCAAATAAGTACTTTTTTTGTGAGAAATATGAAATGCTATTTGAATTACAGAGCTGGAAAAAAAAATCACAAAGAAAACTTACTGTCCTTTGGCGTCTGTCACATCAGGGTTGTCTGCAACTTCCAGCAACAACCGTAAACAAGGTGTATGGCCATTAATGACTATAAAGGAAAAAAACTATGTTTAATTTCAGATATTTTTCCACTGGGATGCTTATGGATAAGAAATGTCCTTATAAACAAGGAAAACACCATATAAGAGATCAATATTCCCCCAATTTTCATTTCCCTTGTGCCAGTGAAATGGTGAGCTGTTTTTTCCTTGGCGTCACTAGGATGAGGATTGGTTCTCTTTGATACAAAAATCCCAAATGAGTAAAACAGAAATTGTGATTTTCACTACTGAGAAGATTTCTACTAAAGCAGACAGCATTTCAAAATCCCCCAGACTGAGCAGGCAGACAAGGCTTTCTGTGCTCAGGGTTGGAACACAGTAGGAAGTACATTGTCAAGGCTCCTTAATTTTATGTGCACTGCACAAGGAACGACTTCAGTGCTGCTATGAAAGAAAAATCTGCAAAGAATGACCAATGATACAAATGTCATATTCATAAAAGCACATAACACCAGAGACTAAAATTCCCTTTGAGTTTATCCATTTTATAAAAAACAATACTTATCAAAAACATTTGGTTTGGTGGTGTTGGGGGTTTTGGTTTGGTTTTTCGGGGTGGGGGGGGATGTATTTTTGGGTTTTGTTGGGGTTTTTTTATGTAACCCATTGCTGCTAGGAAACAGCTCTGTGTTAGTACATTCTGTAGGGCCTGACACTGAACTCCATCTGTGTGTCAGCTGGCTTTAAGGCTTCAGACTTTCATGGGATGAAGAGACAAATATTTTCTTCTTTGAAAAACAATTCCTGTGCTCAGTAGATATATGTTGTGTTCTTATCACAGCAAGTCATGCATTCACACTGCCTACACCCTGTGGGCTGAGGCAAAACCCTTGGACACCACCTATGTCACATCATGCTGGCAGAGAAACCAGTGCACATCATCAGATTTAAATTACTCATCCAATCTTAGATGCTTTACCCAGAAAAATAAAAAGCATTTTTAGTTATTTACCACTAAGTAATGACATATACATAACATGTAAACAGTTCTGCAGGGCTGATGATTCATTGGCTTGTGAGGGGGGGGAAAAGGTCTGTTCTTTCTCCCAGCAGGAGGAAGAGAAATCATAACTTGTTCACAAAGATGCATGAAAATTATTTTGGTAAACAAGTTTTAGAACAGATACTCCCAGAAACCCCTAGGAGCTGACCCAGTGATTGCTAAGCATTACAGACCCTGCTGGGAATGTTAGTTTTGCCAACAGACCTACAACACTAACACTAGGGGAGCATTTGCAATGGATTCCCTAGGCTAGCCAGAGGAGAGGCTGGTGGTAATAAAATTACACAGGGAACATATAATTTAGGTGAAGGAAATTCTCCATGTTATGAGGTCAGAGGAAGTCTATTCCCTCATGAGGACAGACAGAAAAAAGAAACACTTCATTAGGTGAGTTCTATAGTCGAGTCACAAATCCCTTTACTGACACAAATCTGCAGAATCCTGTATCCAATCCACCACTTGAGGCCTCCTGAGCTCTGTGTTCAGCAATTGTGCCAGTGTAATTAGAAGGAATGAGGGCAAACAAGTTTAAGGACGTGGGCACACATGCCTTCTTGTTTCTTCCCAGTGCACAGTGCTGCATGTGCAGGTGCTCACTTTTGTGTGTGCAAATGCACACTGGCGCTCAAGGGATTAATTCGGCAAGAATTCTGTTTGATTTCTCAAAATACACCGCTTGCCCTCCCACGCTGGCAGCACAAAGCCACTGCGTGTGCGGCAGCTGCAGGCCGAGTTCCCAGCAGGTGGCACCAGGCCTTGCTAAACACTCCTCCCCAGAGCGCTTCCTTATGCGCCGGCCTCGTGGAATCGGCACATTGCAAGGGCCTTTCTAGAGTCGCTGGTGGTACAAGCTTCACTCCAGAGATCATTTCCACAGAACTCTGAAGAGCTCTTGCTGGAAGGTTCTTAACGTTGTCTCAATGGATATTTACCCAAAGTACACTTAACTCACATTTGAAAGCTTTCAAATTTCTGACAGTTGTGAATTTCCTTTACTAAGGAGTTCAAATACTCAACCCATCTGAGCATTTCTTTCCCTTCTGCTCAGGGTACATGTTCCCTTTTGTGTTTTCATTCCTGGGTGTAGGATTTTTTTGCCTTTTTTTTTTGGTTGGGCTTTTTGTATATGTGGTTTTCTGATTTTTCTTTTTTTTTTTTAAATACATATCTGACTTACTTTGCTTCACTGCAGATTTAAAGAACAGTTTATTTGTATGCCTGGGAATGTTTTTTAATCTGAGAAGCAAAAAGCATCATGGACCAGAAAAGTGTACAATGAATCTTCCTACTGGTTTTACATGGAAGGCACTCAATACTACAGCCATGAAGGTGATTAAAAAACAAATTAAAAGGGGGAGGACGACACAATCAGAATTTATATGAAGGTAAGAAGGGTGTGTATTAAAATAACATCTTCTATTCAACAAATTTACTCAATTTACTCAACAGATTCATATTTTAAGTCAGAGCTGCTAAAAAAATATGGCTTTGTTACCATTTACTTTTCTCAGTACTGAAGAACATTTACAATTCAGTTGTGACAACTAAAAACTTATGTCACTATAACCACATTTTTAAATAAATGAAAATCTTTGCTATAGTGACAATGTACCAGACAAAGCCACACCTTGTTCACATCAGATCCCAAGATATGTTTGAAGTAACTACAGGGAAAGCTCTTGACCAACACAGCTCAGTTTGTGGCAGGACTAATATTGATTTCAATTAATTAAACCATCAGTATTTATCATGGGGAGAAATGTACTCAGTTCTGATGCGAAATTCAAGAAGACAAGGCATTTTTAGTATGCAGTGTGGATCCATTACAAGCATTTCTTTCAGTACTGCAGACAAAATTGATAAGTTTATTTGACCTCATGTTTCTAGGTTGCACTTACATGATCACACACAGAGAATAAACTGATACTACAGCATATAAATGCATTTCAATCTAATCAAGATTAAAAGATAAGCAGAAAGACAATTAAGTCAGTCCTGAATTAATTATCCATGCGGTATTAATTTTCCTTCCCACTAGAGGCCACTGCTATCCTGTACGGAGCCCCTGCTGGAACAGCAGAGGAGACACGTTCCCTTTGGCACCTCTGTGTATTTACCTGACAGGTACATGTCAAATAATAACCTTCAAATAAATGACAAAGTCTACATTTCCCAGCTAATTTTGCTTGTTACATAATTAACACCCCACACATGAGGAACGGAGCAGGCTGCCAGCAAGCGCAAGTTCACAGGCTGCCAAAGGAGGAGGAGGAGGCCTGAAAGAGGGGGGTGAATTTCTGTGGTGTTGCCACTGGAAATGGTTGCAAGTCTTGAACACCAGAAAAATTTCATTGCCAATCAGAGCCCACATGTATTTTTCAGCCTTTCTTCCAAAGGAGAAGCAGTGAGGCAAGTATTCCTTCCTCCCCCGATTATTTGGCTGAAGAACCAGCAAGAGAAGGTGTCATGAGGGAAACATCACACCTCCTGAAGAGTGGGTGGTAATAGAGAGGTAAGGTAGAGGCAAGCAGGTAAGGGCAGAGCAGTAGTGGTGTGGAAAAATACGGGATTCTGTGTGAGGGAGGACTGAACCACAGGGATAGAGGGAAAAAAGATGAATGAAACAGAAGAAAAAGGGTTTAAATGTACAACATCAGCAAACAAGTGTCACTCCTCAGCACTTGGGAGAATGTTCTTCCCTTTAGAAGAAATGTGCATAGCAGCAGTAGGTAAGCAAAGGTACCTGCTTCAGTGCAGGGTTTATACCACAAGAGTAGCATAAGATCACGCTCACCTGAGGCATGGAGGGGGGTCCTTTTGGTGACATTGTCCTTTACGGTGACAGAAGCACCCTGGCTGATGAGAGCTTCCACACACTCTGCATGTCCTTTAAATGCAGCCAAGTCCAGAGCAGTGCGTCCCTTCTCATCCTTAATATCCAGATCTACCAGAGATTGGAGAAGTACCTCCAGAGCTTGATGATGACCATTATAGGCCTAGAAGTATGAAATGTGTCATGTAAAGAACACAACTCCTGTCTTTCAAAGACTTTTCACATAAATTCCATAATAAATAAAATCCAGCCCTTTCAGTGTCTCCTAAACACAACAGAAATCACAGTTTTCTTGATTCCTTATGACTCTCTCTTCAACCTGAAAGGATTTTTCCAAATTACACTGTACCCAAGAAATTAAAAAATTCCTAATGTTTAGGAAAAGAAATTACGATTCTTGATCTGCTCTAACCTTCTAGCACAACCCAAAGCTAGGAAATTTCAGGCAATAATTTGCCAATCCAGCACAGGTCAATCATCAATTCATTTTTCATATGCTACAGGATCTGACAGGGAAACGTTTGCTTCCAAAACTGGATTCACTAGAGAGATCCATGGATTATCACCCAACTGGTGCTGAATTCAACACATGTGCTGGTCTCCAACTAAAGCGATTCTCAAACCAGATTTTTGTGCAAATATAAACACAAACTTGACCTGCTGTTTATAGCTGATGATTCATGGAGAATTCCTGCCACTTGGTAGAACAACTACAGTGGACAAGTAGATGCACTTCCAGACCTACAGCCACACTGAGGCCAACAGCATTTGTGCACAGGTGGAATTGCAAAAACCCAGTGGACAGTGCCAGAAACTGGAAACGTCTTGTTCAGCTTTGTAGGGCCTGTCCTCCTCTCCTCACTGTCAGACTCACAGAGAGCATCCTTTTTATTTACACACAAATGTATAATTAGTATTTTCAGAGTTGAAGCTGTGAACTCTCCATGCCTGCAGATACTCAAAATGTGATGGGGCACAGCCCTGAAAAAATCTGCTCTAGCTGATTCTGTTTTTACCACAGAGGCGGGACTTGATCTCCAGAGGTCCACGTCAACCTCAGCTATTCTGTGATTCTGCACAAAAAATCTGGGAAGAGGAATCATGAATCTTGATCTCTTGGGACAAGGGAGCTATTGTTATCTCTGAGACTCCATGTGCTGGATCCTGTTGTGATCTGCCAGTCTCCATAGCATTCTCACAGGGCACTGCTGGTGTTTCAAAGCACACTTTCTCACACCCTGCTGTGTACCTAACAGTTTTTTTGCACTGCACCTCTTCACCAGAACATCAGAGAATCTCATTCCATGATCAAAGCCATAGGCTCAAACTCTGGCCCCGTATTTATAAACTAGTTCTAAACACAAGAGGGAATTTCCATTTAATTTCACCTCAGTGTCTGTCATCTTCTTACCCAAATGTTAGTCAGTAACAACCAAGAGCTTCAACTGCCAAAAACTTAATTAACGATTCCAGCCCAGAACCTGGCTTTGTTATATCTAGGCCTACATCCCTTCCCACACTTTTCAAAACAAGCCTACAGTTAAACTTGCAAGGACAGAGATTAAGGAACTCTACTAGGAGATACTGATCAAACACTTTACACATCTCATACTTACAGCTAAATGCAAAGGACTTTTTGTAGCGGCAGAATCAGATTCCTCAAACATATTGTTCGTTTTTTCCAGAAGCTGGGAAGAAAAAAATAAAAAGACTTAAAACATTTTTACATGAGACAGGATAAATTTTCATGGACTATAAATCTATAAATCAGCAAAGATATATTTTGGCCACAGTAATTATTGAAGTAATTATTCAAGCTTTTCTGCACTTTTTAAACCAGTTTAAAAGCTTGTTGTGAACATCCTTACCTGATTAATTAGTCTCCATGAAATCCTGGGGCCTGCTTGGGTGCGAAAGGAGCTCCCAAAACAATGGACTTGTGGAATAGAGCCCTCAGTAAGTTTATGTTGGAGAAGGCTCAGTTTCATGATTACACAGCATATGCAAACCTTGTCTGATACAGTGCTTTGGGTAATTCTGACACATAATTAGCACTGGGAATAATTATAACTGACCTGTGAATCATTGATAAATTATAAAATTGACTGAAAGAACAATCTGCTCCTACAATGACAGTCTTCCAAAATGCAACATGTCCCTGAACTCTTACAAGCATCCAGTAACATCTAGTAACAATTTTGTATGATCCTCTTCATTTCAAGGGATCCTAAAGCATTTTAAGGCTTAAAACCAAGGGCATTTCCATCCATCTAGGAGGAGGAGCTATGGAAAAGCACCATTCCACAACAGGACATGAACCCTGACAACTTATCCAGCTGAGGCTGCAAAGAAAATCGTACACAGTGTTGACAATGCTATTCACAATTGAACATTTGTTGAGTAGCACTGCTCATGTGCATGGCCTTTTGCTTAATAATTACTCAGAGTTAGTCTCCAAAAGCCTTTGGGACTGGAAATTAGCATTTTTCAGAAGATCAGCAATGGGACACTGTATAAAAGAAAGAAAAGCATCACAGTCAGCTAAAACAGACTTGTAATGTTTCTAAGGCTACAAGTAAATTTTTCAGTCTTTTTTAAGGTTTTTCATTTGGTTGGTTGGCTGGTTTGGGTTTCTTTTAAGACAGAGTAAAGAATTAATTAAAAGACTGAAAAAGAAGAAAGGAAGTACGTTTTTGTGACAATCTGGACAATTCCAGGCTATGTCAACATGGAAAATTCTCTAAAGAGACCATGAAAGGCTGCGGGGGGGCTTGCCTATGCTGCAAGATGATAGCATATTCCTAAACACTGACGTAGACCTGAACTTTTGGTGAACTTAGTCTGCAATAGACCTGTATCAATGGTAAATTTATCCAAAAATCAAACGGGAATACAAATTAGCCTTAATAATGCATAAAGTGTTACAAATCTGTTATTAAACAAGGACAGCCATCTGAATCCTATGGAGAAGCTAGACAATTAAGCAGTAATTTCATTTACCTGTATATTTTTTGCCTAGCAATATATCAAGACTATGTGTTGATAAAAATACCAGTCATCAGCAAGTAGGTGTGTAAATTAACAGGTAATGCAAATTTTAACACTTCCCTACAGCTAAGGGGAAGGAAAAAAATCAAGCCTCCCACCAGTTTCTTGGTAGGTTTGGGGCAGAGTTAAGAAACGCATTTGGTGTTGCCATGTGGAACCACCTCCAGTTAAGATACTGTTCTTCTCTTATATAAGAGAGCTGTGAACAGGATGAAGCAATAGCCAGCTCTGAATACACAAATACATCTGATTTTCTCTAGTGAGTAAACAAGCTAAAAAATCCCACCAAACAAACCCAAGCACTAAGCCTGTTCCCCTGCCTACCTGATACTGGCCTTTAGTCTGTGTCCATGAGGCCAGCACAGCAGACTAACTTAATAATTTTTAATTACATTTATCATCACATGTTGAAATTCCAGGATCAAAATCGTAACAACAAAATACTTCCCTTCACCTGTCAGAAGGCTCCCAAGTCTCCTGGAACAAGGCAGATAATTGCCTTTCAAATAGATTTAAAAAACCACACAGAAAATTGACAGCATTAAGGCTCTAAAGGCACAAATTGTGGGATTGGCGAGTCCCTCACAAAAAGTATCTCCATGGCTTAGAGTCAAAGCATCTTAGGCTGGTGCAGACTAAGCTTAATGAGCTTATTAGTCATAAAGCTGAACATATCCATCATAAAGTCAAGTGTAAACACAAATTTGATAGCAAACCTGGTAGCTCTCAGAAACAGAGCCATACAGTGCAAGAGGAGAAATCATAAAGGAGAACAAGAAGAGGAAGATTAAAGACACAGCACTAATAATTTTTTTGGCATTCCTTGTCAAGCATTGTTTTCTAACAATTAAGTCACTTGAATGATAAACATCATGTAGAAAGAGATAAAAAGTACCAGGTCCAAGTTACCAAGAAATTCTCCCGTTTTACCAGTGTTTCTATGGTTCTATGGATGCATTTATAGTAAATTACATATACTTGCTATAACAACACATAGAACAGTGTGTCCTTGGGGGACTTTAGTTCCGTTATACTTGGAAGAAGCTACCCATAGTTGCATCCGTTTTTAAAAAGGAAAATGTATCATTCATAATAATTTGCCTTGGCAGCCATGGAAGCTTAAATCCCACAGAGCTCACAGAAACATCCCAGCGTGCCTGCTGTGCTGCAATCCATACCTGCCTGTGAAGCTGCCTTTCACCAAAGACAGACAAATAAGCATGAATTACCCAGAGTTTATGGTTACTGGTGGCTGACTGGAGAATGTCCCAGCATATTATATTTCTTATTTTTTGAGACTTTGAAAGTATGCCTTGTAGCAAATTGCATTTCTCTGTATTGACTGCCACAGATTGTAGGTAGATGTCAGAATTGTGCAAAGACCCTGCATGTGAAATTGAGGGGCACAGGTCAGGTCAGAACCTTTCTAAAGTCAAGGGTACCCTTCTTCTCTTTCTGCCTCTTGGGAATTCCCAGCACGAGCCCTTCACTTTGTATGACAGCACCATTTAATACTGTAAATAATTATTTTGTGAACTGTTCTTCAGACTCGGAAACAGGAACATGAATGCTTTGGGAGGGAGATGCAGACTAGGTAAGATAAAACATCAATCGTTCAGTCCTATTCTTACAAAGTAACAGCACTACAAGGTTGCTATTAAAAACTCTCTTCTCTTCCCCAGTTCAGCATGAAGATGAATAACTTTTACTGTTCTCACCATTTCATTTGTGCAGTAAGGGTATTTACAGGCATAAGAGGATTTACTGCTTGATTTTATTCTGTTGTTCTAATAAATGACTAGATAGCAGAATACAGTGTGGGTTCCCCCCTTCATTTTTGGGGTGTTCAGATATGCCAGGTATTAAGTCAGGATACTTTCTATGATTGTCCTCATAGACTATAATATATTCTAAAATTCAGCTCTGGTTTAAAAAAAAAAAAAAAAAAAGGAGAAAAAAAAAAATAAAGGCAGCTTCATGGAGCATGCCAGCAATTTAAAATTACCACTAAGCAGAAAAAGAGATAATACTTTCATCACGTGTAAAAGTTTTAATCTACACTTCTCAAAGCAAGAGTCAAAAGAAACTTCAAACCATAGACAGTGAAGCGATGGGCACTATCTCAAACCCTAAAAGAGAACAGAACATGTGATCCTGTCCAAGCCATCACGCACAGGCACCTCCAGGCACAGCCATTTAAGTGCACTCCCAGTAGTTATGTCCCAGGTTTGTGCTAACTGGCACTGAAGTTAAAGGGACTTGTCTTTGAGAGTTTTACTGTTTCAGTAAGGCAGCTTCGACATTCCAACACACACACTGCCAGTACTGCTGGTGAACCCCTGCAGTTTGGTGCTATTAATGCTAATTGTAAAATGGCAAAGCATTAGATTGGATGTGTATATTCTAAAAATGGCCTTTACTCTGCAAGGTTATTAATCTAACAGTGTTCCGAAATGGCCACACATGTGAAGAGCTGATCAAAAGGCAATTAAGACAAAAGAAATAGTTGGACACCACTCTTCTGCAATAATTATGCAGCGACACAGCTGATCACTTACAAAGTCATTCAGAAGTGGCAATTAGTCATGATTTTTAATGTCACTTTCTGAACTGAATACAAATATATCAGCTAAGTGTCACTTTGCATCTCATATTTCCTGATAACTTGCAACAGATAATTGTCTCTGCTCCGGGAAAACACACCACTAGCAGCTTCTTTTAAATAAAGGCTTTTCCAGCAAGTAGTCAGCACAAGACTGAAAACCCTCATCAGTTGTTTCTGATGATATAGAAAAGAACAATAAAATTAACCTCTGTACTATTTTATATCAGGGAAGCACATTTTAAAATACCGGAATTATTCCTGATTGAAAAATTCCAAGGTGAAGTGGTACAAACCTATCCTCAGGGGAACAAGCAATCTCGTAAGCTCTCTCCATATTCGTAAATACAAATGATCAAATTATTTTAATTTGATCAGGCTAAAACCAATATGCCTCAACCCAGTGCTGATGCCTTCCCAAGATCAGGCTTTAAAAATCAGATTCATCAGCACTGAAATCAGTTTCACTCACATGCACAGGTATGGGTGAAGCTAAATTAACATAAGCAAGAAGTATTTTCACAAGAGCTTAGGCCGGCTGAGCCTGAAGAGATGTGTTCGTAGTTCCATGCAACTCCTCCAGCATAAAGTTTATGTATCCAATACCCACCAGAATAGTCACCACCATGCACACAGGACACTTACCTGGCATGTAAGAGAACAATGTTCAGGTCTTTAAACATATCTAAATCTGAAAACTCGAGCAGGCCTCCAGGCCACTGGCTGTTCTCAGCTGGGGCACTGCTCTTCTGTTGGAGGTCTTCCACTCCATACAAAATCATTTCATGTTAAGCCATAGGAGTGCCATACTCAGTGGGTCATAGAGACAGGTGATTGTCACCCAGTGAGTATTTATACAATGCAGGACAGCTCCAAATGAGAGTGAGAGATCACCCCCAGTACTAGCCAGCATAATATGTTGCTTACTCCTTGGGATGTAGAGGTCCAATTCCTTTGTCTGTCAGAGCAGAGATTTGAACCTGGGACTTTAACACTCAAATCACATATATCATGTTTCTTTCTGGCCAGAAATTCTACCTCAGAGGTTCTGTAAAACCTCACATTTTGTTTTAAGGACCCTTGTAGCCAGTGAAACTTTTGCAAATGTCATAAAGGTGTGCAAAAAGTATGGGAAAACTTATATTTAGAGAAATTATTATCCTTAAAAATTTCCTCTTTAGATAGAAAACTCAAGGACTGGTGAAATACAGTGACAGTCAATTTTTAAAATGTGCATTTCAGTATTATTTTTGCTACTCTCCTCTCATTTGAGCCTCTACTCTGAAACACACACAAGTACTTTTTAAATTCAAGCTCACTTGAAGCCACATAATTTACATTTCTTCTCCGAAACACTTTAAAATTGGCCACAAACTTCCAGAAAACAGACAAGTGTTGGTTCCATTTCACATGACCAAATGCAAAGTTACTTTGACATCCAGGGAAGTGTCATGCCAGCCAGGTACGTGCACTGGACTCAAAGCTCCTAAGACTGACTGAGGAGAAGCAACAGCCCTGAGCAAAGCTGGAGCCTGCAAGCAGCAGGAAGGAGGAAATCCAGTGGAAGCAGAAGCAGCACACATGCAATTGCTTCATGTACATGGCATGCTGGTTAAGAGTTTTGATTCTTCTTCCTCAGGCTTTACCAGAGTGAATACAAGGATTCACAAAATACTAAGAAGTTTAAATAAAAATACACAACATGCAATCACTTTTCATTTACTCACTATATCCAACGGAGTTTTGCTTCCAATCTAATTAAAAATGTCAATTAGAATTAGAATAATTAAAGACAGAAACATTCAAGTGTAATGGTAATCTGAAAATGTTTCTTGTTTTATTTTTCCTGTACAATAACTGCATTGCAAGCAGTGCATGAGCAGAATCATAGACCTGACCCTGTGTGCCTCATCCCTACACTGCCCACCCCCAGAGAAAATACTCCTGAAGCAATGACACCACAGCCACTGTGAATAGATATCAGTTACATTACTAGCTAAGGGGGGAAGGAAAAGAGGAAAATAATGAGAATGTTTAAGATCAATCACCTCAATTGACAAAACACAGATCAACAGATACATAATACACTCTGTGGGAGGCTTTGCTTAATGAAGTGAGATTGCTTTGGAAAGCCACAAATACCATAAGCCAGTGACAATTTCTGTTTGAAAGCCTGCTTGTGCAGGCAAACATCTTGCCTTGGATAAATAAACCTGACTGCACCCCTAAAATCCCAGTGATCACAACTCTTTCTGAGATAAATGGTCTGATGCAATGCAATAATCCATGATCAAATGTCCTTTTCTTTGGATTCAGTAGATTTGAGCGAGTCAGATATTCTTCACACATAACATTTAAACACCACACACACAGAGACAGACAGGTATTTAAGGCAACAGCAGAAGTCCATGACCTCTTTCCTAACTGAAAGAAAAACGTCTCCTGAAGTTCTGCAGCGGCCTTGTTGCTCTCTGTCAGAAGAAAGCAGATGTGTCTTGCTTCTCCATTCCAGGAAAACGAAAATACAGACTAAGAAATGACAAGATGTGTCAGAGAGACAGAAAATAAACCTGAGAGATGCTAAGCAATATTCTATCCTACAAGCCAAAGTGCCAGCAGGGTGCCTGGGCAAAAGGTAAATTCCTGTACTCATTGAGTTCCTATGCAGCATTAGCTTCCTAGAAAACATTTTTAGAATCAAAATGATCTAGTTTCCAAAACATAAAATCTAAGCCAAATTGCACTTCTATAAACTAACTTATATCAGTGTATCTAGCACATTTGGGCTCCTCTTGATTATTTAAACAGTGGGTACATATTGCACAAATGCTGACATCAAAACTCAACCAATTAAATCAATCTGCCATGATTCTAGAACTGACAGACAAATTAGGTTTATTAAAGTTATTTTTGAGCATTAAGTTTCTAAGTTCTTCTCCTTTTTAGAATCACTTAAGTTAATGACTTTGTGCTTCTCTTCTCTATGTGGGAAAAGCTCTCATAGACCCAGGTACAAAGTAATTCATCACACAAGACACTGCTGGCCCTGCTTTCAGACAAAATGCTCCCTTTAAGAAATAGGGTGTTGGTTGTGGAGACAGACAGGCAATTATGAAGGAGAAAACCCAGGCTGTATCCCCCAAATAGAGATCTGGGTCAGAAGGAGACCTAGGGGCTGCCACTGGGCAAGCATCTGAGCCAGATCTCCATGTGGCAAAAGGATTTTTAACACCTACCCCAGCCACACTGTGATTCATTTATCAGTAATTACCAGTGTCCTGCTCTCAGATGGATGAATGAACAAATTTGTTTTGATAGGAGACAGATAATTAGCAGCAGCCACACTCAAGATTTATGGAGTGTGTGATTTCAATTTCTCCCCAGGTTAAGGAACCAAGTGTTTGAAGGCATGGCTTATCTGTCTTGCAGTGCAAAGCTGCTCTGATCAAAGGTGTTCCCCAGCCTCTCCATTCCCAGCATGGTCTTGTGCTGGCCAGACATCCCCGTCTGCCCCTTCTCCCCAGCACACACAAAGGGATTTGCCCTTTCTTCTGGGCATGGCTTTTGGTTAAACCATGCTCTCCTCCCATCCTCAAATGAATTAGCCCCTGTGACGATTCAATTTCTATTAGTCAAAGAGTGAATTACATTTGCTGATGGAATAAAGAGAAGAGCAGATTAAAAGAAAAAGTATCCATCATTTCTTACAGTCAGAGAAGAGATTTCACTACAGGAGACAGACATTTAATTCTGTTTGCCCCACCATTCCAGAGAAACCTATTTTTATCAGCACAAAGTGCTTGACTGTCTTTCCAGACAGAATTTTAATGTGAAATTACAATTTAAATTCCACTCTTTTCACACCAATAAAGATCTTGTGATAAGAGATCATTTCAATGTAAAAAATGCACAATATTTTTCTTTTTTTCAAAGGAGTTTGATGATGTGATCAGCTCTAAAATACCAGGTAGCAGTCGTGACCGGTATCACCGACGACCAACAGCAAAGTCAGCCCCAGCCTAAACTAACCTGAGGTTATTCTTAGAAGCAGGAAGGCAGATGGGAGTTTCAGTGGCTTGCAAGCACACATGCCCACCATTCAGCCTTTATGAATGGCTCCCTACAGATGGAGAAACAACTGAGGAATCTGCTTCCACTCTTCTCTTTTTAGCAACATCACATCATTCCTTGCAGGGCAACTGTACCACTCATATTCCAGACAACTGAAAGGCCCTCCAGGAAAAAAGCTTCTGTTGTTGAGCTCTGTGGCTGAACACACAAAACATAAATGTTGTTTGGGTCAAAGATATGACCTTTTCACTCTTAATCCTTATTTCTCCTAACACCTCCCCACAAAGAAATGTACCTGTGTTCCAGCCAAGGTATTGGGCTCGCAGTAAACACAAAAGTCAAAGCATGAAATGGTGTTTCCATAGATAAACCAGCCTTTCCCTAAACTGCATTCAAACATGTAAATATTTTATAACGCTGAGAAACTGTGGTGCTTAAAGCACAGACCAAATTCCCCAGTGAAGGAAACTCCACTGGATACTGTATCTTCTTCTTTGGACTTACTTTTGATAGCGAACATTTATTTAGAAATAAGCTCTTTTAGATATCTGTTTAAAAAACCAGGGGAGAGAAGGCAAATCAAAATTAATCCTACAAGGTCTTTTATAAACTTGACATATTCTGGAACAGCAAAATAATTCCCTAATATTTTGCTGAAGTTTGATATTGTGCATGTAGAGAAATACTAGCAATCATTATTCATAGAAAACCAAGATTATTGTTGTACCCACCTTGGCTTAGTTTTGACCAGAATTAAAGCTCCATATTTCATATTAACTCTTTCCTCTAACAAGTTTTAGGCCCATAAAGAACTGTCTTGTTCTAGGGAAGATAATTCCTAGATATTTTCATTTATCAGCTACCAATAATAAACAAAAAATATTTACCAAGGGGATAAAATAGTAAAAGAACAGCTAATATGGCACTGAAAAATAATGGTTTATTTATATAATCCTGCCTCATTTTGCTTTCAGCCCTTCTGCCATCCTGAATCCCAGCATTGCAAAAGAATAAATGCAGTGGTGGTGCCTGTACCAACTGGTTAGTCAGTTATAAAATGTAAAGTTGTTAAACTCAGGACTTGGTAACTCATGACAAAAAAACTGAGTCAGCTTCTTCTGGCAGTGGGTGCAAAGATGATGTTGGATGAGCACAAATGCTTTCTGACACACTTGGCCTTTGTATTCCAGAGAGAAAATGAGATGCCTGTTACCCTCCAAATACCAATGGAAAAATCCTGGTCCCCACAAAACTCTCAGGCTGACATCCTAGCACACAACAGTGGTCCTGTGCATGCAGAGGACTAAAATTCACGGCAGTTTTTTTAATCATTGTACACAGAACAGCTGTGTGACTCTAACTCTGTAAAAGATGCTTGACCTTGGGTTTCCATACCGCAGCTATAGTCACAAATACAGGAAGACTGACAGGGAAGAACACGGAGTTTTTCTGTCCAAATATAGAACACTTGCTGCACAGCTGTCTCTGGCCCACAGTTTGCATTTCACCCCTCCAGAGTTAAAAGAAAATCCAACACCTCTGACATGCACTGCATTCCCAGCTCTTCCTTTTGTCTGCCAAGCCAAAGCAAGGCCAGGATGTGATAGCAGGTCATCGCTTGCAACGATGAGCAATACTGCACGCGCAGGAAATGTGCACAGCAACAAGTATAAGAAAAGAGAGGGGACCTTGCTCCATGCCCAATCCATGCCTCACAGCACACAGGGACTACAATACAGAGGCTGAAAGAGAATCCCCAACGAAGATGCTCCCCCTTCATCCCCACGGGCAGAGTCACCAGAGATCAGTGCTAGGAGAAGGCAAGGCCAAACTCACTGCCACAAGCAACAAAGGAGCAGTGCTGTTTTAAGTTTAATTAAGTTTAATGCTTGCAGGTGGGAGCTAAAAAGGCTTAATACCCCACCTGAAGTTCTGCCCCAGGCTTGCCCTGGCAGTTACTGCCCCAGGTTTCCAAGCTGCTGGGACCAGCTGCAGGCCAGCTGCAGCATTTCCTGTTGTGGCACATGTGGTGTGAAAGCAGCATGTGCTGCGCAGAGCTCCTTCTCAATAACTAAATACTTGACTCTTCAACACAGAAAGAAAGAACCAAACAACACATAACACTCAACAGCACACAGTGTTCCCACTAAAGCATGAATATCTATACAATTTTCCAATTGGAGCTTATCTTTTTGAAGCAATTAAAGTCAATTTATATGTAATATATACTGTATGTATTATATAGTATATATAATGTATATAGTAATAATACATATAATACATATTATATATATAATTTTGGATCACTCTGTATATCAAGCAGTTAACACTCATCTTTATGACACTTTTACAAGTCACAAACGTCTATAAATCTGTTCTATATATCTGCCAAATCCAATGTTTGGCTAAAAATTTTTGGCTTCTTAGAAGATGCAATTACTAATCGCTCAGACCCAGAATATTAAAAAAGGAACACCCAGAAAAAACCCCAAAAGCCTCAGTTACGTGGCATATAAGGTTAATTGTGATTATGGTAACTTTATCAATGTTGCTATTATTTCACCAGAGACAAAAAAAGAAACTGCAGGTATGCAGCTGGCAAAAGTTATTTACTCCCTCAGTATGCAAGTCAGATAAAGTGCCAGGTGGGTCAGGCACATTCACTCATTTACCAGGAACTGTCCCTTACTCCTGGCACATAGGCACATGCTGGGAATATTTTGATCACAGTTAAAATTAATTTGTGCATACATAAACTCCACTCAAAGTCAACCCTTAAGCACCAGATTGTTGAATAAGGACTTGATTATCAAGATGAACATGTTTTTAAGATACATCTGGGTGCAAATATTTGAGTTTACTGCCCCATGTTACAGCTTTTCACAGATTTCTCATTATCCAAAGAACTCCAATAGTAGCCATGAGGGGAGTTCCTGGCACATGCACATTCAGTATCAGCAGACAGAGACTTCCAAAAGTGAGCACTCACCAGTTCCAGACACTGCCGGTGCCCGTAGGCAGCAGCGTAATGCACAGTGTTGTACCCCTCCTTGTCCTGGATGGATGGGTTGGCATCGTTCTGGAGAAGGAACTCTAGACACCTGTGGACAATTCACTGGTGTAAACATGGGCTCACAATATTTAACAGACTCATCCCTTGCTGCAACTGGAAGTGACACTGAAAACAGGCAGTGAATCCTGTATTTTGAGCAGCACCTCAAGTCACTTTTCACCAATAGCTCCTCACATTCACCATGTTTTTAAACAGAAAATCTCCACTCATCTTTGAAGATCAACTTCATGAAAAAATTCTTCTACCTTGTGGTAACTCTTGTGGTTACTCTAGATTACAAAACTGATTTTCTATCACAAAGCCTGAAAGACTGTGTACACAGCCTGGAACTGCTACTCCTCATATAAAAACTCACATATCAAACAACTGGCCTCCAAACGTGCACCAGGGCAGGCTGGAGAACAAAGATTTAACTGAGTTACATGAATATATTCTCTTCTTTGTCAGCTTTTTGTCAATCATGTTTTTCAAAAGATCCCTTTTGCTCTTTCTAGCTCTTGCCACTTTCTCTTATACCATCAAGATACCATCATTTTGTTATTAGTACTTTCTTCCCTAGCCTGTAATCTGTAGTGAATGTAAGGCCATTATACGATAAAGGGGATTTTAAAAAAAAAAAATCATTAAGCAGATAGATGAAAATGTTAATCCAAGTGAATGCATTGAGAAAGCCATTGGCTACTTCTTTTTGCAATGTACACACTATGCTGTGCCTGACACTAAAGACACTGCATGATACTTAAGTGCATGATATTAAAGAATTATAAAATAACTGAAGCTGTACATTTTCCATTAAGAAACTGCAACAAGCACAGAAACAGAAATATCAGTGAATATGTGCACAGAGAAGAGCGTGGAGCTTATTTTCTTTAGGTTAGCCCTCATTGAAGCCAAGCATTGTGTTTAGCAGAACAAAGAATGAGCAAGAACAGAGCGTAAAACTGCAAGCCAAAGCTGAGGCATTCTCCAGAAATGAAGTCCAACTGCTTTTGTGACACCAAACTTACAATGCAGCTTCTTTTTCCTTCATCTCAGTGGTTCTTTCAAGTTCTTCAGCATTTTCATGGGAGTTTCCTAAAATATTCTTTCTTCTTAGCACAGAGGACAGAAAAATGCAACTTATTCTCAAAATATCACACCGATGATTTTGATGCAGTCTGCCACCCATCCCCAATCTCCTCTTCAAGGAGCTACTTCCTCCAGCCAAAAATGAGGATTATTACACAAATTAACTGAGTGCACTGCATGGGTCTGTAGGTAGTAAGTTTTGAAAGCTACAGAGACAACCATAGTGTGGTATTTTATTGTTCCACAAGTCAATGCCAGAAGAAAAAAAATTTCAGATTCTGGTTTCTATCAGATACATTTTGATCATCACTTTCTAGAATCCTTCTGTTTCCCCCACAGCAATATGCACTTTTTTCCTTTCCAGAGAGTAACTCAGGATTACCACACCTTGCTTTCTCCTGCAGTAAGCTACTAGTTCTTCTCCAGAATTTAGGATTTAGAGCAACTTTAATCACTGATACTAAGTCAGTCTATCTCGAGTCTGCATTAGCTGACTTGCCTCACTTTCTGTCAAATATCTTGGCAACACTGTTTGATCTCCGGGTCAGGTTCTTCTCCCTGCTCATTAACTACCCACACCCAGAGTTAATGATGAATATTCTTTGGAATGAGGTTGCCTGACCTTGGAAGTTTTTTGACATGCAGCAGGAAAAAAAAAATTGCTGAACTATAAAATCATGGACTGCAAATAGCATTTCATCTATGTAATAAGGCTTCTTCCAGAACATCTCAAACTGAAAAATTTAATGAGAAGACAGCATCACCACATCAGAATCAATTTAGGTTTGGACTGTGAGGACAAATAAAAGCTATATACTTCTGCCAAAGTTCAGGATGTGACTAAAGTAAGCTTTTTTTTTTTAAATGAGGGATAAAAGTAGATACCTCCTGAAGTTAACCAAGAGCTTGTTAAAACGCAGGAACTTCACCTACCAAGAACCAAAAGCTGAAAAACACATACTGAATCATCATTCTCAACCCCCCAAGTAACACTCACCCTGGTAAGACAGAATTAGACACAGCCAGTGGTGAAAGCCTTCCTACAAGCCTACGCTGATTTTCATGCCAAGCACAGACCTCTGACAACCCTGCCTCCTTCTTCCCAGCACTGTTCAGGTCTGAGGGTGACAGGGAAGACATTTTTCATATCAGTCTTATCCAGCAAATGATGAAGGCGCTCTCAAGGCTCTGATGTGGCATTCAGAACTCTGCCATGAAGTTAAACTAAACTTCCTCTGCCGTGGCTTTGAGGTGGTGTTCTGCTGGGCATGATGCAGCTGTACTTTTACCAGACCTCACTACACAAGAAACCAAAAACTAGTTCCTTAATGTCTAGAGACACTGTCAGACAGGAAAGCATAGCACGACCTAAAATAAATACAGCTTGCTAACAGTTTTAAGAGAGAACTAACAGGATAATTGAGTCTGGTTTATACAGTATATTATAAGGAAGAGCTTGCCAGAATGTTAAACTATCTGGGAATTAAAATTGCAGTCAGTAACCACAGCATTTCTAAGTTTTGCAGCTGTTTTCCCCCTTTCTCACAAGAACAACACTGTGTTCTGACAAAGGCTATTCCTCAGACCTCTCTGTAAAAAGGCAACCTGTTTGGACGGGGTGAGCATTTTTATCTGCTCTGACAGTGGAGTGAGACTGATGGTTACATCTATCCCACCTTTCTCCCAAATCTGTCAAAATGCCCAAATGTCTGTCACTGCAGTCCATCTCAGAACACCTCTCCTGCTGTCTCTTGCTCTATCCCTTCTGATGGACTTGCAAAGCAAACGCAGAAAATTCTCTGAGCTTAATCTCATGAGGAAACCACACAGGGGAAAACAGAAGACATAACACTGTGAAAATAGTTCTGTAGGACAGGGTGGCTGCAAAACTGCTCCTTCCTGCAGAGGTAAACCATGGAGCTGAAATGCCACATCATCTGGGGATTTGGCTTCCAGTCAGAGCAACTCACTGTGGAGCTATGCATACATCTGAGAGAAATTCCTGTGCTAGTGGGATCTTTTGGCTCAAACAAGACAGCATCATGAAGAGACGGAAATGACACTGATTTAGCAAAACACTCAAAGCAGGAATTCCTCAGAGGCTCTCTTACTTTCGGTCCATGTCAGAAGCAGCAGCATAGTGCAAAGGGGTGCGTCCCCAGTCATCTGTTTCATTGATATTGGCTCCTGTTGTCACCAGGGTCTCGATGCAGTGGAAATGACAATTTGCAGCTGCATAATGCAAAGGTGTCCTGGAACATAAGTGTTCATATTTGTTACCTCATATTCCAAAATGCACTGCAGAGGATAAAGATGAATCTTAATTGCTGCATTCCTACAGATGCCCAGCAATCAATATCAGCACTTTAATTTATGGAAATTTAACAAAATATTGTGTTAATACGAAGTTCTGGTGCTGCTACAAATCCTAACAGGATACATATCATCAATCTGTGCCTTGCAAACAGCCTACTGCCTGTGAGAGCCTCTGCAGTGGCTCTGCAGACACACTACTTCTCCCAGCTGGGAGGAAAAGCATAGTGTCCATCACAGCATCTTGTTTAGATGGCATAGCAACACCCATAGCAACGCTTTCTGTAGGGGGAAAATCCTCTAGGAAGCACATCAAATAGCAGCTCTCCTGCCATCATAACCCAGGTGTTGTCTTGGGCACACCAGTACAAGAATTTAGGCAGTACAAAAAAAGAAAACTTGTGATATTTTTAAAACAGAAAACTCAAGAGGGTGGGATGGCTTTAATGTATTTAATGAAGCCTGCACCTGTCTGGCTGGCATGTAACTGCAGCAGCAAGGGTTCTGCAGAGAAGGCCAAGCTACTTGATTTTGCTGCCATTTTTAATAGAATATATGATTTCCATTCTGAGGTAGCCTTTCTTCCTTGTCTGATAGATTATTTATTTTTTAAAAGAACTTCATAATTTACCTACCTTCCACATTTATCCTTCTTATTAAAATCTGCTCCACTGCTTTGCAAGAGTTTTATACATTCTACATTACTGGAAAGAGAAGTAAAGAAGACCGAACATGAGTAAAACAGAAGCTTACATCTACATTGCTCCCTGTCCCCCAAAAGGAAAAAGTTACTCTAATAATTTTTGTATTACTTGCTGTGCAAAACCAGGGTACAGCCAACTATAACATGAAATTCAATCAAACAGAAAGTGAAGCTTAAAAAAAAAAACCTATTTTCTTTTTTTTTCTTTAGAAAACCTCAAACTTCTCTTCTGCAGAAGAAAAAAAATATTTATTTTCCAAAGAGAGCACAGTAAATGTGATCAGTGTGTTTGGAGAATTTCAATGGCAGCTGAACTGTAGTGCTTCCCATTCTAACCTGGTATTTTAGTAAAGAACTTTAAAAGAAAGTTGTTGCTAGCTTATAAAATGCCAGTCTAATAATGAAGAGGTGACATTTAACAAAATCCACCCCCATTCAGCAAGCATTCAACAGCAAGCACTTTGCTCAAATCCTGTTTATTTAATGAAATATAATCACAAGAGTCTCTTTTAGGTTTATTCTGATACAATTTGTTGACTATTGATAGATTTAAGCACATCTCCATGTGCTTTGTTAAAAAATGGGTGTAGCTATTATAGTGATTGTCACATCAACACTGCATTTATAGAAGTGGAGGAGAATTCACCACATCCTGGCTGTCTCTTCATCTTGTTTAAAGCCACGTAATTTTTAATAGAAAACAAATCAGCAGAATTCTGACTTCTTTTGTCATTCAAGCAAATAAATGTAGGACTCCAAGCCAGAAAATGACATAAAGAAGTGCAGCACTTTCCAAGACCACTTATCATTCACAGGGGCAATAAATCAATCACTTGTGTTCACAATCAGATGAGCAGACCTCTGAAATTCTTTTCCTAGCACCCATGCAACTCCCATTAATGTAATGGCAGTAACAGGCCTGTGTCAGGAAACAAACGAATTGCTTTGTAGATCTCCAGCTATAGCAAAAAAAAAGGGACTGGATGCAATAATGCAATATTTTGGTGTATGTTAATCCCAACTCTAAATTGCTGTTGCATAAAATAACTACAGAACACTCACCACAATGCACTAAAAATAAAAACACTTGCTAGTGATGACAATCGTAGTAAACCACTGGCAAAATATAGTTTATTTTCATGAGTCACTTTTGCTTCTTATTGAAGCCTCTCCTTCACTTTAGGACTTCCAGGATGTTATTTTTATCCTCCAGGGGTGCAGCCTTATCAAAGAGGTTGCATCTGAACTATATTATAATAAGCTGCATCCAAGCAACTGTCATACCTCTTCTATTAATGTGAGGGAAGTATCAAGAGGAATAGTACCAAAAGAATAATAAAACCAATATTTGGATAAATTTTATTAGGGTTTGGTTTTTGGTGGTTTTTCCCCCCCAAGAACAAAAACTTTGCGATATAGATTTTGGCCCAGAAGAAAAAGCAACTTCCAGAACGACTGCCAAGTATTTGCTGTGGATGAGCATTTCTGCTTGCTATAACCACAGAGAATCCAAGGGCTGTAGCCAAGGCTCCATTTCAGCTGTCTTCTGAGCCATAAAGTACTCAAACAGAAGAGTCAAAACTCAATGCTTGCCAAACGCTGTGTCCTTTTGCTAGATTAACTTCACAGCACTTCACTGACAATTATCTGGAAATATTTAAACTAACTGGAGGCTACATTTACATCTTAAATTGAAGCATTTCCATTTTCGCTTCAATTTCCATTTCTGCCCTCCCACCACTTTTCAGGAATGCATCACCCAGACAGAGGGACAGCCTTCTCACTTTCCAATTTGGAGGACAGGGGTTTGGTTTTGGTTGTTTTTCTGTTGTTGCTTTGGTTTGTTGGTTTTTCTTTCAGAAACTTTTAAACTTGCACTTGAAAAATGGGAGAGGGAGATGAACTACATTTGGACTCCAAGGCTGCAATCTGGTGGGCACTGCTGCACAGCTGCCTTTTCGGACAAGGACACAGTCCAAAGATGGAGTCCAGGAATAACTCCCCTGCCAGCAGCATCCCAGGAGCTCCAGCTCCCGCTTCTCACTGGGTATTCCCTAGGGACTGATGTTTTCCTGGAGACTGCTGACCCTCAGTGACTGTTGTGGCCCTCAGGCAGTCCTGGGCGAGTGCAGCACCCCTCTGAAAGCTTCTCAGGGGCATGAAGAGTTTTCCCCTCTGCCTGAAACCCACGATTCAAATCAACCCAGCTCACCCTACACAAGGGCAGCAGCAAAAGAGAGCCTAAAGCGACCCAAATTATGACATCATTTACTGCTTTGCTTCCCTTGCACAGCAGTAAATTCCTCTGTGGATGGCACAGCCAAGCTGGCTGGCACCAAATGTGCCCCAAGCTCCCTTGGAGCAGCCCCAGTGGCAGGTACTCACCCTCCGGCAGCGGCCGCGTGCAGGCACGTTCTTCCGAAGCTGTCGGGGGTGTCTATGTCAAAGCCTGCAGACAGCACGTGCTCATTACTAAACAAGGACACTATGCTATACTTTTGTCCTAGTTAAACCACAAGAAACATCGCAGAGACAGAAAAATCAGTTAGTTGGGAAAAAAACAGAACGCGAGCAACTACAGTCAGAGAGAGGTTGTCACGGGAACAGCGAGCAGCTGCTCCGCTTTGGCAGCTCTATAAAAAGAGCTGAGAAGTTGATGAGCGTCTATTTCCGCATCCAGCTCCTCCACATCCCTGTTTACAGCCATGTGACAGGTGTTTAGGAGGCAGAGACTCATCAAGAGGACTGCGACAGCAGGACAGGAAGACAGAAAACATGAAGACGTGAGGAAGAACAACAGAGTCAGCCTAAACATGAATTGGGGCCATTTTTATTGTGTGTGGTTGTCAGATTGGGAAGAGGCTTCCAGGAGCATGTGGGGATATTCATCAAGATGCACAAGGCCAAAGATATCAGCCTGACAGTGCTAACTCTGATCACCCAGGGTGTTTTCTCTTCCTGTCTAGTGGTCAAGGCCAGAACACACCAAGACTTAATGTAATGGGGCATGTAATTACCATTTTTCACATTTCTTTTATATCCTACAGGACTCAAGTTAAGGGGGAAAAGTAGTTGTAGGATATTTTACATGTTAAGCAATGAAGGAGTTTTCTAGAAAACTCATATGATCTGGGTCAGGATTTTTAAACTCATTGGAACTCCTGCCTGGAAAAAGCAAAATTTGGGATTTGGCCACTGATTACTGACTCTTTTGAAATGGTTGCATAAGCAAGCTCTGGCTTCTTCTGTGTTGGGCTCTGGTGAGGATCCCAAGACTGTTCTCTTGACACTACACTTTCACTCATTTTCCCTCTCATGCCCCCAGAACTTTGGCCAGCCTAACTCCTTAACTGCAGATTCAGAAACACACTTTAGCTGCATGTAAAATACATCATCATCATCAGTGGGATGTAATACCTGTGCCAGTGCAGACCCCAAGGAGATAATTTCAGAATTACTCCTTTGGGGGGCAGGGGGGAGAATTCCCAAAACAAAACAGGACCTCACATTCCTGCAGTTTGGAAAGGGGTTCTAAATTCCCTCCCTCCCCCGGTAAATTAGTCTAAACTCTCTGAACCTGCCAGGAGAAAAGAGCTTTGGGCACGAACAGCACAGGATGCAAGGAAGTACCAGCATGGCTCTGGGAAAGCCTCGCATCCTCTGGTGCACTGCCCCACACAGCCCAACACAGCAGCACAGGAAGCCTTTCATTTGAATAATTCACAAGAAAAAGTAGAAAGGGGCTGCAAGCAGCAGAGACAAACACTACTCGAGTTCCAGGGACACTGGGGGATTCACTCACCCGATGACAACAATTTCCTGCAGCAGTCTGAGTGGGCATTCAGCGCTGCTAAGTGTAAAGGGAACATGTTGTGGATCCCACACCTGAAAGGGACAACGGCCTCATGAGAAAATGTAGATTACATACATACACAGCACATCAAAAGCTCCTTACAGAAAGGCAACATTTTCTCATGCTTTTCTAGGAAGATTCTTTCTTGGTGCCCGCCATTATTTTTATCTGTATTTCCTTAACAGCCTTCTCGAGAGTTAAAAATATTCCGATGCAGCAAAATCTTGGCATTATGCTTTGAACAGAATGTGGCAGGATTGTTTCCAAAAAATTCAAGGCAAAGCCAAGGTAAGGGAGGAAGTAAGAGAGCAGATACGGCTTGAAGTCAATTGCCCAGTGAGCCACAAATTTCAGCACCAGCTACACATATGGCAACTGCCATTCTGAGGGAAAAGTAAATGCCAAAACCTCCTCTACATTTATTTCTGAAACCCATTTTTTTTTTTTGCAGATGACTCTTCACACTTTCCTTTAGGCTGCCATGTCATGGTTTTCTTCCACATCCTAAGAACTAATAATCCAATTTTCCTATTTGTTCCAGCTACTCTCCTCACCTCCCCTTTCACTTTTTCCTCCCTTTAACATGACCCTCTTTTCAATTACATGATAAACTTCTCAGAGCAGACATGATGGGTAAGAAAAGAAAGGCAGCCATTAGATTGAGCCTATCTATCATTAGTCTAAATCTGTATCAGGCAAAGATGTAGTTTTTAAACAAGCTGAGCACTCAGCAACTTCAATTAATAGCAGGAAATCATGTCAGTTCAGTCCCTAGGCATGCCACTGCTTACTGTCTTAGAATACTTTTGGGTCTGGACATCTTGGTATCTTTCATTCTGCATTGTTTTGTGTAAAGCATCTTGTTATTTTAGAAATATTATCCTACTGGCAGTTCTCCAAGTGCACATAAACACAGAGCCTCTGAAACCATCTAGCTTGACAAGATTATCATGTACTGCCTGCTCCAGCAGATATATTTTTTTAAATTACAAACTCTGGAACAATAGCAGATGGATTCCTATCAGTCCTTCATTTCTGCAAAACAATTGGTGGATGGGACAGTATGATCACCTCATGGAAGAGGATTTCAGATACAGATCCAAGGATCTTATCTTTCTGCAAGACCCACCATAGATCATAATTACTTATGAAGCTTCAGACAAAAATTAATGTGGATGTTTATAAAGATATCTTGCTCTCTCCAGGATCTTATACATAAATGTATTTAACTAATTTGGGTTTGTTTTCAAAAAGTTTATTCTTTTCAGAATCCACAGGCCCATTCTTCCTCTGCCTTCATATTAAATGTGTCCTCCTTGCTGCTTCACTACACTGAGGACTGATGTGTGCTGCTGTACAGATTTTAATTTTGCTATTAGCAGCATCTATATCTTAGAGAAAATCTTTTAAGAGAGGATCTGACAGCCTGGTCTTTGAAGAAACCAGTGCAAGCTCCACTGAGCTGCTGCATCTATACAAACAGATTGCATTTTCTAGCCATGGATTCATTTATTTAAGGTAATATTGGACATTTTGTATTCCTGTGCTTCTCCCTACAACCATTTCCCTCTGTCTCCTCCTCCACCTAGTTATCTAATGCAATATTATTCACCTTTTTGGTCAAGATTTCCACCCAGCAGATATTTTGGCTGGTTTCCACTGAAATCCACTATCTGCACATTTGCTAGCCAGTGTCCCACTTCTGCAGTGCTGTTCACACTGGTTCCTCCCATCACTTGCACACTTCCACTTCCAGTGCATTGCCTCAAAGACTGGCCAAGCTGTCTGCACTTATTGTGAACAGTGCTGCAGAGTTGTCTTTTCTAAACCTGTTTGGGGAGCTCACCCAGTGTTATTTACATGCAGCACATATTGAAAGCACATTTAGCACAGGCAGTAGCATCATTTCCATCTGCCTGGTATCTCTGAGCCAACTTCTTATTTCACTTATTTCTGCTGCTGGAAAAAGTATTTTATTTGATCAATGTTCTGGTCATCCAACTGGGAAATAGAAATTTCTAACTGGAGAACCCTGATTCCAAGAGTGGAGTGGGCTATCCCAGTGCATCTCATTTTCCCTTAAAATCTCAAGCTAACAGACAGTGACTGACTGCACTGGAGAGAGAGGAAAAACATACACCTCTATTAAGATACCAAGATCTTTAGGCTGGCTGTATTAATGAAATCCAGTGACATTAGTTGAAGCCTGTGGAATTACATTATCCATGTAAATTGAAGATCTGTTCCACCTTCTGAGTTTGTAGGGTGACAATTGTACTCAACAAAGGAGAGTGGGCAAATGTGTCATTTGCATAAACTTTATCAAGCAAATAAACAAAATACTGAGAGCTGCAAGTATCCTCCAAATTCAAACCAAATTTGCATTTGAAAGCAGGGTTTCCTAACTAGGTAAGTCAAGAGAAGGCACAGATTTCTATGGCAGGTTCTAGGTAGAAGACAAATTCTATTTTGGAGACATGTGGAGGTAATTGCCAAAACCTTACATTATCAGATGCTGCTCTGAAATACCTGGTACAGATATCCCTCACAGCACTGCATTATCCTGATCTCATTACGCCCAGGTTTGCTGTTTCCTTTTGACAGACCCTAAGAACCTAACCATAACTAAACAATACTAAAGTACTCTCTCTATATATATATACATACATATAAATATATACACACACACCCCCACTTCATGTACATGAATACCACTGTTCCCCATCAATGCTTCAGGGAAAAGAAGCAGTACTTGTACTAGTAATCATGCAAGTGGGCACAACAGGCACTTTGCAGAGAACTCCACACTTCCCAATTGTTCATATTTTAGTCTCATGTCACCCACTGAAGTACAGTACAATTACACTTGTCCATTTTAACCTTCCCACTTCAGAAGGTGAGGAGCAGCTGCGTTTCCAGGCATTGGACATAACACTTGATCCTTAGGAACAGCTCCACTTGAGGCACCTACTTGGCAGTATCAGCTCCGCTGGTTATGAGGGTGTTGATCAAAAGCTCGTGTCCGTATCTTGCAGCCACGTGCAGAGGGGTGTTACCATCCTTATCAACACAGTCAATTTCCCCTCCTGCAAAAGATATTTTTATACAGTTTAACACTGAGAAGTTCAGCATGAACCAGTGACCACAAGTGCTATTTGTCTCTAGCAAATGCAGCATGAACAGCCCAGCCACAGAGACACTAAATTTCCCAGAGCAAGGACCAGCACACAGCAAGCTGTCAGCTGTCAGCCACAGGTACTGAACATGGTCTGGCAGCAGCATTTGCACCTCCCTCTCCACCTGCAGTGGTGGGGAAGAGCGGTGGGAATGGGATGATGTACAGGGGTCAAGTACACAATTTGGATTTGCTGCCTATCTAAAGGTACAAATGGGTGCCCTGAAATAAACTACAAAATAATCTGCTGAAACTGCACCCTCATTTGTAAAGGCATTGCCACTCAGCCTTATCTGTATGACAACAACGTTAAATAGAGTTCACTCAGGAGGCCAGCAGGAACACTCTACCAACAAACGTGTTGTGTGCTCTTTGTGTGTCTTACCAAAGAACAACCAAGCAGTCCTCATGTAAAACTTTTCCTTTTGCAATTTAAGCCTGGCATCTTGTGTTTTAGTCACATAAGCAGGAAAAATGGATTATTTCTTTAGACAGATTACAGACAAGTCCCTGTTTTCTTTTTGGACCAAGAACTGTTAACTTCTTCAGTCTCTCCTTGCCAGTCAGGTTTACTGCACTCCAACTACTCTCTCCTTCCCCCAGTCCTCTCCAGCTGGCCTGCATCCTTCTGGAAGCAAAAGCCAAACCAGTACTACAGCTGACATCTCCCAGTGCTGAGGTGAGCAAACAGGATTACTTCATGCCCGCTGGCTGCACTCCTGGACATTGCACAGCACCATGTACATCCATGATCCATTTCTTTAAGCACCACTGCTGACTTGTGGTCAACAACCACAAACTCCAGATCCCCTTTTGAGGGACCCACCTGGCTGTTGCCATTCTGAACTTGTCCAGCTGATACTCCTGCCTCTGTGTGTGATTTTTCTTTTGCTTCACTCGCATTATAACTTCTGTCTCCAGTTCTACAGGATCATTTTTCATTCTGACTCCACCTTCTGCCAAACTAACAGTCTCTCCCAACTGCATTTTTTTTCTCCAAATGTTAAAAACACATTTTCTATTCCACTGTCCAAGCTTTTAATGAAAATACTGGATAGTTCCAGATCCAGAAGGAAAACTAAAAACTCCGTCACTACACCTTCCATTTCAACAGCAATCCATTTATTACTAATCTCCAAGTGTAGTTTTACAACCAGTTATGCACCGACACCGTAATATTTTAATATTCTGTTAGTTTGCTGTGAGAATACTTCCTGAAAGCATGTAAAAAGTCTTGCTAATATCAGGATGTGGTAATATTTACTGCATGTCCACCCTTGCAGGAGATAACAAGGCTTAAATGCAACAAGAAGAGTTCTAGTAAAGCACTAGACAACATGCCCTGAGAAGCTGTGGACTCCCCATTCCTGGAAGTGTTCAAGGCCAGGCTGGATGAGGCTCTGAGCAATCTGGTCTAGTGCAAGGCATCCTTGCCCATGGCAGAGGGGTTAGAACTAGATGATATTTAAGGTCTTTTCCTTTCCAATCTTTCTAATTTCTAATTTTTTAATGGTAAATGAAGGTCAGTGAAATGCTTGAACAGGATCCCTGGGGCAGAGCATCCACCAGTGAAGGTCTCTACAATCAGAACCTGCACATGGAAAAGTCAGAGTACTGTGCTGTGTTCACAAAGCCTATTAAACTGCTGTAGAAGAGAATTGTGATGTTCCAGCTTCTTTTACTCTTGAGAAACCTGTGCAAGATACTGCGTACTTTGGCTGACCTATGTAACATTCTCCAGCATTTCTCTTCCCCCATTTTTAAAGAAAGGTATCACATCTGCAGTTTTCCAATTTTAAGGTAATCCATTCTTCCGCTACAGGTTGCTAGAGACAGCAACCAGAAATTGAGACATCGTTAACCAACTCATTAAGTACTGCAGAATGAAACTCCATTTATTTAAATCATTGACATTTCTCTCTTCCACAAGATCCCATGGCAGTAAGGTATAAAGTCACTTGCAATGACATCTGTGTACAATACTAAAATTACAGGGGCAGAAAACGAGGAAAGAAAGAAGTGAAACCCAAGTAAGTGGAAGCAGAGTAGAGAGGCGTGAAGGACTGATGAAGAACTGCCAGTCCTTTCACACACAAATCCAACAGCGACCAAACAATGGCTCTAAGCCTGAGCATACTACACTAAACAACTAAAAATTTCAGTAAAGCACAGTTTCTTGCATTTTGCCCCAACTCCCTTTTATTATTACTATTTTATTTATCCCAGGACAGAGATGACAACAATTTGCATGATGACCTGAAAGAAGCATAATGTACTGGAGGCCTCAATTTTTAAACACAATCTTGTTTAAATGTGTCATTACATTTAAAGCACAATTGCTCAGCCATCTTCAACATTTCACACTTCAGTTCCAAGTCTGGGATTTTGGAAAACCAAAAAAAAGCCCCAACCAATAAACAAAGCCCAGACCATCCTGTCTCATGTAGTGGCCCAAACTGGGAACCTTAAGTAAAGAATCAGTAATAGCAACCTCTGTCATTCAGAAACAGGCCTTTCCCAGATCTCCAACAAGAATAATTGCTATATGCTACAGTACTCTTGGACAAAAAAGATGCCTGAAAAATGACTGATAATCAGGAATCCTGGCTATGCCAGAACAAACAAGGCAGTGCTGCTCCTCCCTCCTGAGTACATGCTCAACACTTCATGAAGACAGTGGTGAGGGATGAGCTATGAGAGGTGAGAAAAGCGCAGCCACTGAGTGCAGAGTAAAAAAAATGTTTTGAGCTCTAAGAACACCAGGGCTCCCAAAGGAGGACAACTAGAAAATTATGCATTCTTCTCAGCAGAAAAAAGACCTAAATACTCCTCTGAACTCTTGTTTTCAGGTTAAGGATCTGAACGGATCATCCAGGCCACTGTCAGCTGGAAGATTATGGAATTTTGTTAACAACCAAAATCTCAGCTTGTGATGACACGATGGAATGAGAGCTGTCAGTGCAGCTCAAAGCCAGAAGTTCATGGAGCTGCCCTCTGGGTCAGAACAACGGAAAATTGCAACAGTGGACACGCCTGATCTCTTGGAGAGCCATTCCAGAGGCAGAGAAACTCACCGTTCTGGATGAGGGTCTGCGACCGTGTGAACCTCCCATGGACAGCTGTCATGTGCAGGGGGCTCTTTCCATCCTTACTCTGACAGAAATGAAACAGACCAGTGGTTCAGCATGTGAAGGCTTATGAAATCAAAGGTACAATGAGTACAGAACAATGTTTTGGGTTTTAGAGAAAGAAACTGAGACAAGGAAAGCTGAGCAATGAGAAAACAGCACGGGAGTGGTACCAGCCTCTCTACTCACATCACTTCATGTTTATTGCCATGGGGTTTCACCTTCATTGGCAAGCACAATCCCTAACTTCTTCTTAATAATTCTGAGTTAAAATAGTGCATTGACTATTCACTGATCTCAAGGGACTTGCCAGATGTTAAATGCTGGAAGTTAAATGCCAGTTTCACAGATGGGAATTTTAAATAAAGTAGTCAAAACCTTATATGAGCTCAGAAGACCTCAAGTCTTCTGATACTTATACCAGTACCCTCTGTTGGACAACAGCAAGTCCCTTTCAGCTTCATCAAGATGTATCAGTTGTGCCTCAAGAATATTCAGATATCCTAAGCAGAATTAGACTTTGTAATCTTGGGCTCTAAAGCAGGCAAACAGTAACCTTCGGTTTTATTCCCGGGAAAGGCAACTTTTTGGAATCAGGTTTAATTATATCCATATTATAGGGGGAAGAAAAATACTAAAAAGGAATAGTTCCTTGACTTAGCACCATTCCCTGAGACAACATTTTGACAGAGCTCCTGGGACTATATTTTAGTACTGATTCGTGCCTTCATGAAAGTGGCTGGCCTGGAGTTTAGAGCTGTCATTGTATTTATCAAGGCACTGAGAGCTCCTCTGCTGGGATGTAATCTCACCCAAACAGTTTCATGATCAACATTCTCAGCATCACTCTAATTCCATCAAGGATTTAAAGCCATGCTGTATTTGTTATTACAGCTTCCTCCTGAGATATGCAAAATAGGATAAAGAAAAACTGTAAAGCTGGAATTCAAGTTTTACCTGAATATTAACATCTGCCCCATTATTCACTAGTAGTTCAAGACACAGTGCTCCATGAGTGGAGGCAGCAGCAAAATGCAAGGGGGTGAATCCATTGTTATTAGGCTGATTTACATTAGCACCATAGTCAATCAGCTCATTAACAACAGAATCCTGACCATTGTAACAGGCAATGTGAAGTGCAGTATTTCCATAGATGTTCATCTCATCAATCTAAAATGAGACAAGGAGACATAGTTAAAATTACAGACATCAGCTTAGCATTTTATGTAATGCATCACACACTGCAAATGGAAATAGCTGGAGGCCTGAACTGTCATAGGGCATAGTTCTCACCAGCACATTTCATCGACAAATTATACTCCCAGACAGCTTAACTTAGAATGCTTTGCCTTTCCTATTATTAACTTTTTATCCTACTGACAATTTCTAAAACCAGTGTGAAGCTTAAAGCTGATAGCAGGACTACATAATGATGATAATGATGACAAAAGTCCTAACAAGCTGGAAAGCTTTTCCGTGTAAGTGGAAAAGCAGGATGAATAAAAAGCTCACAATCTTTATCTTTAAAAAAATTACAGCAGTGAGTATTGAGTTTTTGTGAACAGAACCAGGCATAAGAGCTGTTTCCACAGTTTTATTTTGGGTAGGGAGTGAAGGTGTCTGAGTGAGGGCAATGTGAAAGTACACAGACACACTTCAATAAGAAACCACTTTCAGTAGCTCAGTATTATAAAGATGTAATTAAGATTATGTTACTTCTTGATGACCAACCTAGTATGCAACTGCTGTTCTATAAAGTAGGACCAGACAGATTGTACAAAAGACTCGGGAATGGCATGAACAACCTTCCATGAAATACAGGCGTCTCGAGATTATATCCCCAGTGGTGGTGAATGTGGAACTCAAAGGGAGTTATTAGGATAGCATTGCTAATAACAGGAAACAGCTATTCCCCTTCAACTTCACAGCCAACAACCTGTGAACATGAACTTCTGACAATTTTTTGGTAGGTCAAGTCAGCTGAAAATGCCATGGCAAAAGCAATGGCTTTATTTGACATCTCTGATTAACTGTCTGATTAGGCTCCTCTGGTCATCTCACCACTGCTTTGAGGAGTTGACAATAACAAGAAGTCCATGCCCTGAAGAAAATTTACTTTCCAGAGTGAAAACAATCCATCAGCTACGGAGGAAGTACAGGTCTGTAAACTGAAACGGCCTGAACTGCTGTTTAGTAAAGCATGCAGTGTACATGTTGAGAACAACCATTCATCATATCAAAGGAAATGCTGACTCAAGGAAGATTTTGTTACTCCCTCTTCTTCTGCAGGAACAGGATATATCACCTGATTCCTTCAGCAAGGTGGCCTGGAATTTACTGTCCATATCAGACTTTCCTTAATACAGAGTGTTTCCTGGCTCTTGAACCAATAAACTACAAGAAGCATAAGGTGGTCTGGAAAATGGGACTCCTTTTCTTTAGAAGCTCTTCCACTGTCTTTAGCAGCATCCATAAGAAAGAAGAAAATACTATCCCTAAATAGAGAGAAACAAAGTGCACATTACCACATTACCTCCACCCCCAGGTTAAGGAGTTGTTTCACAATGTTAATCTGCCCATTGGATGCAGCTGCATGAAGTGGGGTGTAACCCTTCTTGTCTTTACAAGTCACTTCTGCACCATGATTAATCAGTAAGGCAACAACTTCCAGGTGACCTTCAAAAGACAAAAGATAGTTATCAATGAGTAAACCATCCTACAGCATCACTTCTCCCAAATTACTGCTTTCTTGCTACCACACTGCCCTTTCACTGCTGTTTCAAAGTGCTCCCACAGTTTTCCAATGGAAGAAAAAGCATTTTCATAAATGTTTCTAATCCTAGCTCCAAGGCCTTGTGAAGAAATCCATGCATTCACCTTCTCCAAATGTGTCAAATTTCTTTTTACTGAATTGATTTTTCAGTTGCCAAAAGAACAAAACCACACCTCTTTTCCATTTATTTCTCTAAAGCTAAGAGTTGGTGTTTTATTTTCCCTCTTACAGAGGATTGTGATACAGTGAGCTTAGGAGCATGGCAATACAAGTCTCCCAAAACAGCATCCTATATAGATGTCACCTGCAAACACAACTACTAACACTTCTTGGGTTTTTTAGAGATAAAAAATAACCTTAATGAATGATAAAATGAAGAGGAATAGTCTTATTGCTTCATGCTGAGACAGAACTGTCTTAGAATTAATCATTTATTTTGTCGAACACCATGCAAAGTTGTGCTCCATCTGAGTTGCAGAGCACTTGCATGACAAGGGGCAGCTCTGGTCATGTGCAGGACCTAGGACACCATATGTACAAAGTGTCCAAAGATAATTAGCGTCCCAAAATAATTAAATATTCAAGAAACTCTGTGAGGGTTTACAGCTCTCATGTCATTATCTAACTTCTGTCTAAATTGCACCACAGACTCCATTGCTAATTTAGGCCTTAGATGTTATCTAAATACTTTTAAAAGTACATAATGAATTTCTGAAAATATTTAAGTGGAAAAGAGGCGTGGAATTGCACAGCACAATGTAAGAGCCCTTCAAATCTAGAGTGAAGTTCAAAGCTCGTTAGCTCAAAAGCCACATCACAGTTGTTGGCAAGAGCCTTTCCATCTGTCTGTGTATATCAAAAAACCACACAATATGCTTTTCTCACAGTTTGAAATCTCCTATTATCTCATTTCCAAAAGTGCCAGGATTAAAATCAAGATTTCTGACAGGTCAAATGAAAGAGTTCCTGGCTGAGGGCACACAACTCTCCACAAATTGTAACCTGAAATATACAGCTTGGCCAACAAAAGCTCTTGAACAAGAATGACCGCTATAACAGGCAACCTTGTATTTTTAAATTATAATGTCCCAGTGTAAGAAGCTTGCCTTTAACTTGAAAGGAATGATAAGGCAAACTGATTTGGTAACACTACTGATTTTTCGAACAGACATTCAGTTGCTCTTGTCCACTCTGAAATACAAGGTGACAATTTGCTCCTAACAGGAAGAAAGTGCCTATTGTGCATTTCCTAAGAACATCATAACTTAGCTACTTAAAAATTTCAATAAACAGCAATATTTATGGTAACAGTTACCTGCATTTCACTGAAAGTACTTTTTAGCAAAAACTGAAACAAGTATAACCTGGGTTTTTTCTAGCACAAATATAAGTTCAGGCTTGACTTAAGAGTCAGGATAAAAAGACCAAAATGAAAAAGCAACACAAGAAGCCCACAATTAACTGTCTTAAAAAGGAAATCACAGCCAAGATCTCCCTAGCTGAAAACCCATAAATGGACAGTGTTTATTTAGATCAGCTGAACCCTTCCTTCTTCAGGGTAATTGCAACACTCTCTTTCCATGGCCAGGTCTGTTCTTGTCCATTTTAAGACATGCTATCTGATTGTGAATAGGAAATTGAAAAGAAGGAGCAGCAGCCCAAGCCTTACCCATGTACGCTGCCCAGTGAAGAGCTCTTCTGTCCTTTTTGTCAAAAGCATTGATGTTCGCCCCCTTGGCTAGGAGCAAGTTCACCATCTAGAAGTAACAACAGCAGGTAAACCAACCCTCCAGGCCAAACACTCAAAGGTTTATAAGAAATCAATCTTGCAATAAAGCTGGGATCACAAAATGCTGCATTTGAGTGATAAATTTGTGAATGACACCAATACTGTTCAAAGCCCTGTGCATTCATGACATAGACTGGGGACAGTCACAAGTAACCAGGACAAGTTCTGTGTCCACAGAGGGTCTGACAGCCTGCAGGGCTCTGCTACTGCAGTGTGCTTCAAATTCAGCTTGGCAAACTAACTGGAAGAGAAACAGGGCTGAAAGTGAAACTCCACTCTTAGTTTTACTGATAAGACAAATTTAAGCTGGTTTTTGTGGGCTGGGACAAGATTCTTCCAGACCATATCACAACAAACCCTAAGATCTTCTTGATCTTTCCACATAGAGTGTCTTTCTTGCCACACCACAGTGATTTTCATTAAGTTCCCATGTGCCCACAGCAGTGTGGAGAGCACCAGGCTGCTTCCTGTATTTGCTGGCCACAGCACAGCTAAGAGCTGAAAAGCTGCTTTCCCCGCTGCCAATCATCCAACATTAAGTGCAAGAAAAATAAGGGGTGGAAAAAAAAAAGAAAATCACAGCCACTTTTTCGGCAAAACGTTCTAAAATCCTAAATTCCAGAGCTAGATAATTGTCTTCCTCTCACACACTGTTTTGCCAGAAAGATCAGCTAATAACAGCATATATTAAATTCTCATTTCTGATATTCTCTATCCAAAAGATTTAGATTATGACAGTTAGACACAGGCATTTCTATCTCTTTCCTACCGTGCAGTATTTTAAAGGCCAAACACCATCACCATTTTACAGGAACTACCATTCCTCCTTCTTCTTTTAATTACAGTATGACCAATCAACTTTTGTTCGCAGAGGCTTACTGTTTCAGTCTAAGAGGTTTTATTCCATATCTAGATCTTCAGGCATGGAATGGGTAAATGAGGATCCTTAAATCCAGATCTGAAGACTAGTAAAACCTAGGAGGCAAAAATCTAGGGGCTTTATTTACAGAAGTTTTTTCATATAGTTAAATAATAATACTAGAATGGTCTGCTTGTGTAAGTAGGGAAAAACAGAAGCACATTTTCTGTAAGAACAATTAGAAAAGCAGAGTGACTGGATCTCACACAGCTGCATGTTTCTTCAGTATGGAATGAATCCACCAGTTTTCCTTTCTTTCCATTCCGCCACTCTTAGTTTCACAGGCAGTCCAGCTCCAAAGAGCCAAGGACACCCAGAGCTGCTGGAAGTGGTGGCACAGGCAGCTCTCCAGGAGTGCTCACACACCTCACTTGCACACTGGCTCTACACAGGTACCTTCCAGCCACTGCCACTGCAAGTGGGTGGGGAACCTGTCCCACAGTTTGGGAAGCAGCCAAGTGACGGGAACCCTGGGGGTCAGGTTCATGGGGCTCAGTCCAGAGCCAGCCAGGGCAGGTCAGGAGCACGAAATGAGAGCCCAAAGCAGCCGAGCAGCGCTGGGTGCGGCTCGCCGCGCTCACCTCGATGTGGCCGTTGAGGGCGGCGTGGTGCAGGGCCGTGCGCCCGCCGCGGTCGGACACGTTGACGCTGCTCAGCAGGGGGATGAGGATCTCCGCGCACTTCACCGCCTTGTTGGCGGCCGCCACGTGCAGTGGTGTCTGCCAGTTCTTGTCCCGGGCGTTGACATCGGCCGAGTGCTTGATGAGCACCTGCACGGCTTCCTGCAATGGCAGCACAGCCGTCACCCAGCAGCCTGGGGGACTGTACGGCCCCGCTCCCGACGCCTCAGCCACGCCAACTGTGTGTGATGCCTACGCACAGCACAGGGGCCAGGAGGAGGCACAGACAACAACATCCGTCCAAACCATCTCCCAGGGCCCTGGAATGGTACTGTCAATTCCAGTGCCCCAGCACACATCACCTCTGCCATCACTGGGAGCACTGGCCTCACCGTCAGAATTTCCCAGGTGGATTTGAGGATGTCCTAAGCTTCCTATGCAGAGAGCCCATCCTGTTTGGTTGCTTAACCTTCAGTACCTCATAGCTGTGCTCTCAGCGAAGACATGAACTCACCTGAGCCATTACTACCACTGCTGATGCGCTCAGCCTTGGCCAGCAGCGGGACAGTCCTGGAGCTGCCTGGCACTGGCTCTGTCGGACGTGGAGAAGCTTCTGGCAGTTTCTCACAGAAGACACCCCCACTACCATACCCTTGCCACACAAACCCAATGCAGACTGCTACAAAAATTATTTACAAAATGAAAGCATGTCGTTTTGTAGTGACAATAACAGCAAAGTGCTCCACATTTTATTTATAAACAGGAAAAAGGAAAAAATAAAAAAGATGTGTGAAAAGAAAATTTTAGCTTTGCAAAAACATGAGAATGCTGGTGTCCCCAGCATAGCATTAGCATTCCTGTCCTCCCCAAGGGCTAAGCATAGGCCAGCAGTCTTGACTGCAATATCCATTCTGTCAGCCTGAGACCAAACAACATCTTTTAAGGTTAATTTTGTTGGTAAAAAGTAAATATTTCCCAGTGAGAAAATGTACTCTTCTCTCTTGAGAGTCTCTCTTGCTGGAGAATTCACAATCTGTTAATTTCTGCTTCTACTCATGCATCTGCCATTAAGCAAGTCAGATAAAAACCACATTTTTTTCTCAAAATTGCATTTCTTTTCTTCTTCCTTTCCCCCCCCACAAACAAACAAAATACAGAGGAACTTCTGGGACACAGTAGCATTCAGGCAGCCTTGTCTGATAAATACAACTCACATCTGGTATGTGGGAGAGCCCTAGTCCTACACAGTACCTTATTCTTTTTCCATAAACTGAAAAGTTTTCTGTTAAGCCCAGCCAAAATTTGATTAATGAATAACAAATGCATACAGTACGTTTAAATAGTACTTCTATATCTAGAATGGCCCAGGAGAGTGCCTGCAGTCTGTACCAACACTACATACATTACTAGGAGTTTTATGTCTTTGTCCTCAACTGATCTCAGCAATTTCATTTTCTACAGCCATCTCACAAACTGCCCTCTAACAGATTTGTTCAGTGAGTGACACTGCATCTCTTACAGCACCAATAATGATTTATGACTGTTGATGTCTCAATAGGATTTTGGTTTTTAAATTACAGGCCTACTATTTTAAGAGCCATTTAAATGTAATTCACTGGAGACCTACCCAGCTGGGACATGAAGTCAGCAGGAAAATTCATGCACTCTTAGTGAAAGAAAGAAAAAGCTAAAAGGAGAATTTTTAGAAGCAAATAATACAGACTGAATAACCTAAGCTAAAAAGACTTTAAAAGAAAAACTTCTACACATTTTTGTTTACATCTGCAGTCTGCTGCTCTATCACATTTGGGATCAAAAGTTAAAGTCCTTATGGAAAAGTTTTAATTCTGTTTTTTGAGAGCATGAGCTTTCCCCTTTAATTAATACAGTTTCTCCATATGCATGTAGTGCTCAGCTGTGGTGTAAGCCTCTGCAGTCAGTGTCTCCAGCTATCCAAAATTATCACCGTGAAATCTCTTTTTCAAACTGTTCAAGGCTGGAAGCTGATAAATCCATTAACAATCCTATGTAGACACACTAAGGGTTGCTGATTTGTAAACAAACATTTAAATCCCTAAAGCCCCTGAAAAATCATTAAGACATAAGTAAAGAAGTGTTCATTCTTTTAATCAACATATAAAAGGGTTCAAGGAGATAACTTCTGAATCCTGTGAAATCTTCGTAGTAAAAGACTGGTAATAAAACTTAAAATTTGTCATTGATTATTCTAAAACAACTGTGCTCACAAGAACTTCCAAAACTACACCAACTCCTACTGGTCAACTTCTGGACCACTAATTCATCTCCTACTATCAGTGGGAACTCTGAATTCACCTACTGCTATCTATTTCTATCGCTATCAAAGCTGCACATTTGTTCACTTGTGTAAGAAGGTAAAAAGCAGCACTGAAATAGCCTCAAAAATGCTGAATCCTGTTTCCAAATTGTTACCAAAAGCAGAAATTATAGTATAAATAACAAAGAAAAAAGGCCAGGAGAGGAAAGCTGTATGTGTTTATAAAATATACCATGAAGAGGGATCAAAGGCTGGTACCTTCCCCTGCTGCCTCACTAATGTACCTGGGCACTCACTGAGAGGTACCAGAACTGCCAGCACACTTTCTCATTGTGCTTCAGCTGACAAAGAGTTAAAGATGAGACTCAAAGCCACAGAAAGACATATATTTTCTGTTACGACTGTCACTGACGATAAAAATCATGTACTCTGACACATCCAAAAAAAAAATCCAAGCACACTGCAATTCCCGCATCAGACAGACTGTGGCTGTTTTTTAAGGTTTAAGTCTGATCTTTGTTTTCCAACATGGCTTTTTGTATTTTGCCTCATTACAGCATTCATGGTCTATCAGATATTCCTTTCAGAGGGTTTTAGTGGATGCCAGCAGCTGGGAAGCTCAGCCAGCAGCCAAACAATTCCCGAGTTCAGAAGCGAGCCCAGGATTCCGGCCTCCAGGCTTGGCAAGTGCTGGAGTGTTACAGAGGTGATTCGAGTCCATCAGGCTCTGGAAAACAGCCACCCTCTGTCTCTTTTACAATCCCTCCCCTCGTCCCCAGCAGCCAATTCGGTCTGTAGTTGGGCTCACTGTTAACTAAGTATTGGGAGGGTAAAAGTAGACAGGGAGGTCCACAATGGAAAGCCAAGAATAATGGTGCAGTTGAAAACACAGTAAAGCCCAAGCTGCATTCCCAGTAGTTATTGCTGCTCCTTTTTAAGATAGCAATGGAAGGGGTACAACATGATGCCAGAAGATTTCTACTTGTCAAGCAGAAGAAATATGGGCAAACCCTCCCTTACACATGAATCAAATGCATTAACAGAAAACCTAATGGATGCCCTGAAATGTAATTAACCAAAACAAACTATGTGGTAATGCATATTGGATTACATCCACATCCACTCCCTTCTGGCACACACACAGCATGCACACATCCACAGGGATTTACTCCTCTCTTTTCACCAGCTGAAGATGACATGGGCACTGTAAACCACTGTGGACTCTATCCCATGTGGGTCCTGGTCACTACTCCCTATGACTTGCTATGATAATGTAAAGCAAGGTGGAAATCAAGCACATGAAGGCTCAAAAGCAGCTATAGGTAACTTGTAAACGCTGGCCTCCAGCTGCAGTGCCCTGCATGCAGGAAATACCTCCCCTCTTCGCATCCCCATGCCACCTACCACAGCTCTCCAGGGTTTGCTTTTCCCCCAGCATGTTGTTTATGTGTAAAAGCAGGGTGATCAAATCTTACTCACTTCACTTCTTGAAGCAACTGCTCGATGGAGAGGAGTCAGCCACATATTGTCCTTGGCATTAACACGAGCGCCTGCAAATAAACAGCAGAGGTTACATGCACGCCTTGGGTGTGACACTGAGAGCCAGGCCCAGCTGTTTCCTAGGAACCAGAGCTGAGTACATGGTACTCTCAGTGCTCCCCGGGACTTTCCTGGCACCATGTTCACCTTGGAAATGCATTTCCAGACGTCAGACAGATAAAGTGTGATTTGGAAAGAAAGGAACCGCATAGATAGGACTATTATTAGGAATTGCTTTGTCTACAGGACACAAAAAACCCAAGATTTGTTGGAGGGAATTACATACGTATGTGTGCACACATGTGTCTATGTAGATGCATTTTTTTAGATCAACTGATACAGCTGGGGGGAAGAAAAGCACCCTTTGCTCAAAGCACTGCTTCTGTCTGCAGACATAATGAAGGGAACTAGCCTGAGCAATCATCTCTTGTTTCCAGCTCCATCAGGCAGACCAATAAAAAATAACCACTTCCCTGCTTTGCAAATCCTGCTGGGATCAAGAAAACAGGACCAGGAAATGCTCAGGTTGGAGACAAAACTGGGCACTTACTACATGAGGTCCTGTGGGTGTTACTGAGCAAACAACAGAAGAGCAGGGATGAAGGAGACCACTCATCTGCCTCCTGTGCAGTTTAGAGTAAACAGGTGCTCTGACTAGGGCAGCTGGGCAAGAGGATGGATTTGGGCCGGCTTGCCAGAAAAAAGGATAAAGGAAGAATATTTGACAACTGTAGTAGTTCTGGCTGACTCCAGATGCAAAAATTTTTTTTAAAAAGGGATCCTGTACATTTGTGTGATCAAAAAGATTTGGTTGCAAGAAATATTAAGGCTTTTAACTGATGTGATACCTCAGGAAGGAAATCTAGTGATAAGGACTAGAGAAACTAATTTTTAAAAGGGCTTAACCTGAAAATATTGTACCTTACAGGTTTGCAGGTAGCAGTACTAGTCTGAGAAGAGTGGCACATGCCGAAAAAAATGTAGAGAAGCACAAGTGTCATGTGCACAGCCTGGGTGAGCCTCTGAACTTGATGAACAAAGGGATGCTTAAGCTTCATTTTGCACCATAACTTAAGTGCATTCAAAAGGCTGTAATTAATAAATCCCACTCTCTGAATCACCAGTACTTTCTGAGAGCTAATTCTCAGGAATATTAAGATGCTTGCCTGTGAATCACAGTGGTTATTGGGAATTGTGCTAAATAATCATAGAAAAAACAAGTTCTTGCATATTTCCACAAGTCAGGATGCAGTTTTTTGGCTGAAGAAAAACAAAGCCACTTTCATAACTACTGCAACAATTAGAGGCAATCCTCCAAACTCACCTCAGAACCTGGTACCTGGTGGTACAACTTGCCCTCTGGAAAAACATCCATTAGAAAAGACATAGTTTCAAAGAGTTTTCTAATTAATCTGTCTAAGCAAGGAAGCTTTTGCCTTCTTTTGTCTTCGTAAGAAGGCCATTATAGCTGACACATTAGCATCCTGCCCTTTGCCTGCACTGTGTGAGGCTCTACAGACAAAGAAAGCAACAACTTTCTCCACCATCAGGACTTCAAGGTACCTTCCATTATCCTGATTTGGCCTGGTAGCTATCTTGAAGATGCAAACTGTTCATGTGAGTTCCTAGTGATTGACAGCAAATACCTCTTTTGAGGTTGAGAAATTTGTTTGGTATTTGCCTTGGGGTTTTGCCTTATGTTCTTAACTAAGGTTTCTTTTGTTTTACCTCTACCCATTCACTAACTCCTACAAGCAGATGGTTAAAAATCAGAAAGGCTAATATGTGGAGTAGCAAAGCATGACAAACATTATTCCTCAGTATTTAACAACTCCAGCAGCATTAGTGAGTGCGAAGATGATGAGAAAACCTAGAGAAGTATCTCCATCAGTAGCTATTCATGCCCTTCACTGATCCACTTATCCTTTGAGAAACTGAAATAACTGCCAAGAAAGCAACTGAAGAAAATAGTAAAAGGAAAACAAGACCAGTATTAAGAAAATAATACACAGCATGCTATTAGCCTTTTCTTTCTCAGCTGTTTTCCACATCCCTTTGCCTCCTTGTGCCTCTTCATGTGAAACAGTGAAATTGTTCTTAGGTATCTAATGCAGTGCATCAGTTGAATATGTTTGTGATTTCTGTTTGTTTTTCAGGAGCTACACAATTCAGCCATTGCCTGTTACAGAACCTGCTCTTGTCTATCTACTGAGATGCACGTCTTCTGAAGAGATGTTTCAAAACATTTCCTCTTGCCCATTTCCTTCACCAAAATTCAACTTCCTAGGTTCCCAGCAGTTCTTTGCAGGCAGTGGTTAATGACAATGAAAAAACTTCACCAGCACTGATGCACTCCTTCATGGACAGAAAATATCTGTTGTTTTAAGGATGATCCAGCAGAGGCACTGGGAGAGCAATGCTCATGTTTTCAAAGGTGTCCTCTACGCTCCAGGAATTTGGAGGCCCATCCCGTGACAGCCCTGAGGACAGCCCTTTGAAAGCAGAGTAACACAGAAATCCAATTTTAAAGACTAAGTGCTCTAGAACATGCTCATACATCTAAAATGAGCTGTGTACAAACTCCAGAAGCTTAAATTTTCAAGACCATCCCACAACACATCCTCAAAGTCAACCGGAAATTCAGTGTCCCTCTCTTCACTGTGGACCATTAACCATGTTTCAATGCACTTCCTACAATACTCCATGAATTAATCTGGGTGTCTATAAGGACAAAGAGGGCTACTAAACATTCCAACTGGTGTATATTGTGTCAATCATAGCACAATTTTCCTTGAAAATATAAGTTGCTTTAAAGATTTCACTCTAAATCTTTCAGGTAGCCACAGCACCCACCCATCCTATAAAATACCCACTTTAAAAAAAAAAAGTTCTTCAGAGTAAAGCCTTTTCTCAACCTCACCTTCTCCACCATGCTCTTGGGAGGGCTTGTACCCCTGAGCCTGAAGGAAAGGTTTAGCTGTAGGGATTTGCTTTGTGAGGCTGAAGTAGACAACATAACATATAATGTTACAGATAAAATCAACAGAGAGGAAACCTTCTGTACTCTACTTTTCTTTAATATGGCTGTTTTGTAATCTTTGCCATTTTTCACTCTCAAATTTTTCTGCCAGAAGAGGAAATAAATCTGCAACTGCCCCTGTTCTTTTGAGATGTGAAATAAACAACTCGATGCTGGCTTTCAGGAATAAAGTTAACATCTCTTTATCATAACCAAAGTACAGTTTTCCATCCAGCATATCTGCCAAATCCACATCTCTAGATTCCACAGTCTATATCTCCAATATTAGGGATAGTCAGTGGAGGAAGAAAACTCTACTCTTTAACCTATTAATGTCATTATTTACATGTACCTTTCCAATTTCTCCTGTAAGACACAGCAACAGGCCCACCAAAATGTCAGGACAACTTCTTGGAGAGAAGCTCAGAGTCTTCTGAAATAGTAAAGCACGGTAATATTGCCAAGATGGGAAGTGCCTTGGTGAGGAACAAGGGGTAAGGGACTGAGCTTAAACATGATCCCCTCAGGCACCAGCACAAAGCCCAGGATGGAGAGAGGCACCAGCACAAATGGGAATGGAGCTTGTATTTGCCCAGACAGTTGCTCTTGCACATACATGACTGTGTAATCATAGAGATTCCTTCTGTGAGATGGCTACCCTGCTCCTTCTCCTTTCTGACAGAAAGGAGGTGAAGAAGTGCTCAAAGCTCCCTGCTTTCATGTAGCCTGGAAAAACAAAACCTCACAGCACACTTCCCCAGTTTGAACCATATGATTATGGATCAGACCTTTGAGCTGGTGTAAACTGGCTCTGACATTTCATGGGCCATGGTGACTCACACCAGTTGAGGGATGTGGCACTCTCTCTCCTGTATCAATTCCAAACAGACTCCATTTCACTGGCTACCTAGAAAGCCATTCCTGGTCTGTCTCTAACCACCTGGGCAGAAGTTTTATTCATTAGACACTACATTTATTTGTGCTGCCACCAGTTTATAGACCACAAATCTCAGAAGGTGCGTATTTAGTTTAATTTCTCTCCTGAACACTGTACAGAATGAAATCCTCCTAGCTTCTACTCATGCTGAGAATATTTCTTGACACCAACAGCAAGCATTTGTGTGCTTTCTCTCTGTGAAAACACCGTCTCATTCTAAAGTCAGACAACAAAGTTTTTCTGCTTATGTAACTGTTATGTTCAGATTAATATTTTATGACACACTTTATGGACTGAAGAGGTGAAGCAAAGGAAGATGCTGCACTTGTCTTTGCAGCCTAGTTCATGGAGAGATCACAGTCACAAAGAGGTGCTTATAACAACTCATAAACCTGCTCCTCCAAGGCTCAGAAACCTCCAAACCTGCTCTTGGATACAAGTACTCATGCTCATCATGAGTAATGATACTTCAGATATTAAAGGACAATGAATAAGTAGAATATAAAACACTAAATTAATTTTGACTCATGCTGAGCTAGTTGGGAAAGATCCACACAGTCCCTGCAGAATGAACCCCAGCACAGTCCCACTGACACAAAGTTCAATTTTTAAAAGCCTACATTATAAGTGTTTCACACTCACTTGGATATATAAAAACTCCCCAAGATGCATCACCTACATTTTATGCTGTTGATCAGACAAATCCTATAGCCCATGGATGACATTTTGACAGTGAGGAATCACTTGTGCTGCTGCTTGCAAAACTTGAAAAAATACATTGCTCCTGCAGTCTCCTGACACTGCAATGGAACAGCAGTATGTGACAAACAACACACGCTGCAAGAACACATGCACAGGTTGAATTTATTAACTCCTTCCTCCCAAGGAAGAAAAATCATGTTTGCATTTAGCACACTGAAAACCCACCCAAGCATAACCTGTCAGCAGAGCAGTGCTCATTTCAACCATTCTGCAGCCATTAGGGGTAGAGCAGAAAGATCTGATGTGTGATGTATGTCCAGCTAGTTACCCTCACTAAGCAATTAAACAACCCAAAATTCCCCCAAAATGAACAGAGGAAACACATAGCTACAGCAAACTGAGTTCTCGTTTTCTGCCTTCTCCAGGTCTGGCTAGACTGGTGAGCCAAAGAAATTTGTTTGTGTGGTCTGCATGCACCCGTGAACAGCTTGATCTGACTTTGAAATTGGCTGGTGCTCTAAGCAGGAGGCTGGATCAGGTCATTTCTAGAAATACCTCCCAGCCTGAACTATTCTAAGATTCAAGGTTGGAAATTAGAAGGTGCCTTGTAATCACAGGGCTGAGAATTCTGAAATAACTAAAAAAAAAAAAAAAAAAAAGAATTCATTTGAAGAAGCAGTCTAAAAATTCGTGAAACCAATTGTGTAGCAAGGTTGATTGCAAGGGGTGAGACGTTTGTACCATAAGGATCCTTTCAGTCCCACATTCTTAAATCCCCATAAGCTTTACTCTTACAGCTCTCCAGCTTAGAAAAACACTGCCTTTGAAATCTGCAAGCACATCCAGGAGTCTGCCATGAATTATGCTCGCTTCTTGAGAGATGACTGCTTTATGCTTTGTTCTGACATATTTTGAACATGTTTTCTGTCACTACAACAGTTGGGAAACATTTTTTTGATTTCTTTTGTTTAGATACTTCCTACTACACAGTTTCTAATATCCAAATAAACTTCCTGACTGTTAGAAATATGCCTCTAATGTAAATAGCACTTACAATTCATTTAAACTAACTTATAATTTTTTTGCTATTATTCCATAATTTTCGCTTAACAGGAATTCTTGGCTTGTACTCCAGGATGTGAACCCACATTTCAAATATGTACTACAGCAAATTTCTGAATCACAAATACTGTCAGTTTGAATGCTTTATAAGTGGTTAATAGCTAGTTACTTTGTATATTAATTCTGCTCAGTCACAGGATGCGTTTTACGATTGTATCACCAAATTTACATATATTTTCTAAGCTTGCAACAAATGCAACCAGGTCTGTGAAACTCAGAAATAGGCAATGCCCAAAACTCCCTCATGTATGGTTTGTTGGGTATTCCTTGTAGCTTTAACATTAGCTGATTTACCAGTTAATAGCAGTGAGGGACTGTACCTTACCTGACAAAATGAGAAGCTCAATGATGTCTGCATCCCCCAGAAATGATGCAACATGAAGAGGGGTCCTTTTCTCGGCATCCTACAAAACCACAGATTGTCCAGTCATAAAACACGGTCAGTAAGCGCAGGCATTGGTGTTAAAGAGCAAAGGATTTGTAAACATTTATTTTTCTGTGTGCATTTCTGTTTATAATTAGAAATGCAATCTCAGCCAGTGAAAGAACAGAATTCAAGATCTCAACAACACATTTCCTCCCAGTAATCCCCTATTTTTTATCACTGGTTTCCACCACACCATGCAGAGACATTGCCTTTACTCAGATATCCTATTTACAGGTAGATGAAATCAAATCTAAAATGAGCAAAGAGAGCATCTTTGGGTCTCCTTTAGAAACATTTTCCACTCTTAAGTATCACAGCAACATAATCCAGATGCTTCTGGATATCAGACTTGGCAATGCAGTTTGCATCAACAGTGCAACACCAGAGTCTTCAGCAGGGTATCTCAGGAGAATGGTTTGGAACCACACACAAGGTCAAGATGCAAACTCCTCTTTGTCTAAAAAGATTCTTGTACACCAGTTAGCCTGGATATCTACAGCAGCCCAAAATGGGCATGTACACCTTGGTTGACCCTTAAACATAAATTATTATCAGTCAAATCTGTCTTTAAAGTTAGAAGAATTGCTAGTAATCATATATATAACTTCTGAAATATGTCTACTTTTATTTGATTTCTGTAATTTTCCAAATGAGGGAGTCCATTTTAAAGATTTTCTTTTTTAATTTCAAGGGGTATAAATACAGTGTTCACAAAAAACCTTTATTTTACTGCTTTATTCAGCTGATTCCAGAACACAGGCCTTTAAAAGAAACTGCTAAATATTACAATATGGGCAACAGCAATCACAAGAACTGCTAATACTGCTCATTGTGCTATTTGATCCCTGTTTCCATCCTAAATGTATTTCATTTTGGCTTCTTAACCACAAAAACAAGTTCTAAGAGACCTTATCCATCAAACTTACTGCAACCTACTAGCATTAAATATTTTAAGCTGGTAACAAATTCAACACATCTTGCAAACAATACCAACAGTGAAATCCTACCAATATTTACACTCTGTCCCTGAAACAGATCTCTGAGCCTGTCATGAAAAATATAACTTTTAACATGCCCAATCAGTCATCAACAATAAGCTATTCTGGAATATCTTCAAAGTATGCTATAAATGTGGACAAGTCTGTGCAGCAGAACCATTTGTCATGGGAATGTTGAAAATTGTTTTCCAGCACTGAGAAGCACAGAGCCACTGATCACCAGAATCATATATATTTAATTTTTATATTTGTATGCATTTTTAGACATACATAATGTATGTACTCCTCAAATTCTGCTGCATTGGGTTTTGATCTTTACATATTGGGCATGTACATGAAACGCTCAGAAGACTGGTTACATAAAACCCTAATAGTCACAGGTCAAAGGGGAAGTTCTCTTACAGACTTTTACCTGCTCACATGGTAGGCAAATTAAAAGAATATTAAGCAGTGCCCATGCAGCAGTGTTCACTCAGGAACCAATATCACAAGGTACTCCCATATGATCAGTTCCTAACACCACAGATCAGCTTCTACAGGCTACATACGTGCATAGGAGACCTTCCATAGTTTCCATATTCCCTATCCTAAGGCTACCCATGGCAAAAAACATACTGACTGACCAAACATATATACAACAATACAACCAGCTGGTTCTGGGTTTCTTTTTTAGTTTGTTGGTATTAATGCATGAAGCTCTCTTTAGTACAACACAGTACCTGTCAGTGCAACACAGCCAAGTTTGGCAAGAGCAAAGCAGTTTGAAGTTGAATGCTAATGATACAAGCCCAAGCAGTTTTCTATATCATGGAACCAAGGCTACTCAGTGCTTTGTTGATTATAGGCAGTTTTCTGTATTAAACTGTAAATCTGATGCAAATTTGGTAACTGAGAGAGGAAAGGACATGAAACAGAAAATTTTATCCTTCTGTAGCAGAAATAACACTCTAAGCTTTCTAAGCTTTCAGTTTTTAAAATCAATACAAAATCCTATCATCTTCAGAGCGAATCAAGTTTTCAGAGAAAGATGGATTTAGTCACAAAACTTAATTTAAGCTTTATTTCTCCAAGAGGAAAAAATCCTAAAATTTCTCCATTTATCACAACCAGGCACAAATCAGAATTCACTTGCACATAGGCAACATTTTCAGGATTCTGGCAGGGAGAAATCGACACACTACACCCGCAGCTGAGCCCGCGGTTGAGCAACTCAGTGGAGGAACACCCTCGAGTTCCTGTTTAGACTGTGCACAGCACTGATACCGAAACAGAGGAACTGAGGCTTCTGCCTGTCTGCCCCACCACCGTCACTGTGTCCCCCTCAGAGCCGTGTTCCCTCACAGCCACACCTCCTCACTCACTGGCTGGGCGCCCAGCCCGCACCCCAAAATCCGCTCAGCTCTAGACATCCTCGTCCCATGGTGCTGGTAACAGGAGCACAGAAGTAAATCAATAATGGTCTAAAGACTGGAGCCTATACACAGAGAGAGGGATAAAATTTGTCATTCCAAGGAAAGGCTTGGCAGAACCCCAAACCTCAACATACATTATCAAGGCAAGGAAAGTAAGTGAGGGAAGAGATGATAACAGAATTACAAAAAGCATTAAGACAAATAATCAGACCTGCTTCAAGTGCAGTTCTCAGAAGAACAGTCAGTAAGAGACAGTAGATAAGCTATAAACAATGGCTAGAAAATCATGCCGAGATAAGATAAACTCTCTTTCCAGTACCTAAAGGGGGCCTACAAGAGAGCTGGAGAGGGACTTTTTACAAGGGAGTGTAGTGCTAGGACAAGGGGAAATGGTTTCAAGCTGTTAAGAGGGCAAGTTTAGATTAGATACTGAGAATAAATTCTTTACTGTGAAGGTGGTGAGGTACTGACACAGAGCGCCCAGAGAAGCTGTGGATGCCCCATCCCTGCAAGTGTTCAGGGCCAGGTTGGATGGAGCTTTGAGCAACCTGGTCTAGCAAAAGGTGAAAGGTGTCCCTCATGGCAGGAGGTTGGAATGAGATGATCTTTAAGGTCACTCTCAACCCAGAGCATTCTGTGATTCTATGAAAACTGTGTTAACAGCCTATATTAGTTCACAGAAAAGATGATGCTGCAGGTTAACATTATCTAAAAAACTTTTTTGTTTTTTTTAAACAGATAAAAGAAACTAAGAATCTAACAGCCAGGCAATCAGGAACAGAAGGCCTCAGCAAGAAAAACACTCAACACATGCTTAAACTGTTCAAGTGATTACAGTGGCACTGATAAGGCCCCCACAGGCTTAAAATTAGACTAGTCCTTAAGTGCTTTATTGGATCAGAGCCTTGGGGTACAGGAAGATTAGCAGAACAGTGAGCTGAATTAATCATATCAGCACATGTAAAATATTCAGGTACACTAAGGAAAGGGCCTACATTTTCTCCTCAACACAGCCTATATCTCAAGGGAGATAATGGATTTGAATTTCAATATCAACTGCAACTGCTCAGATCAGGTGATGCTTAGGACAGAGTTATTTACTATTAAAATGTAAATGCAACTGCTGCAGAAAATAAATGAATGTACCCTTTCTTTGTCACCAAACTGACTGAGCAGCTAACAGGAATAGTTGGAGTTTACAGAAGGAGTTTAACGCACCACAGAAACTGAGTTACCGAAGCCTTTGGATTCCCACCACCTTCAAAATGTGCCTGGGTGGCAGAATAAAGCACATGAATGGTTATAACTTCCACTGATCAAGTCTAACCAAAATAATGACAGAAACAAGCCTCCTGCTCATTCACTCCATACACAGTTGTTACATCTGAGTATACCTCATTTAAATAGCACAACCATTAAAAAAAAATTCAGATACAAGTTGACTTCAGAAAAATTAAATATTAGGAACTGGAAGGAGCTACTGAGGAGGCCAAAAGCATATGAGCACCTACTTCTTGGGCTATTTACAACCATTCAGAGCCAAAAGCTGATGGTCTACCAAGAAAATCTCTGCTGCTTCAAGGATTTCCTCCTCTTCATACATTCTTTTATTAAAGCCTGTAATTCACAGAGCAAATTGAAATGTTTGAATGTGAGCACCACTGGTGAAGGTGAAAGCCAAGCTGTGTAACTTATGCCTTGTGCTCTTTCTTCTGCATGGTAGTAATCATGCATAGAAATTCCCATCTGAAAATGCAGATCCTGGTTTCAGCACCTCTCATTTCACAGTCCTCAGTTTAGCCTCAGAAACAACGATTTTTCTGGACTGACTCTTAAATTGCCAAGTGCTCATGAGGTAGAAGAGGTAAATACTTAGATCTTCTAGAACATGAAAAATTATCTTCTCTCTCCCCCCTCATCTAACGCTTGCCTTCCATGAGGCTGACAGTGACTTTTATGCTAAAAGTGTAACTTTAAAAATTAATTACTAATTCCAGATTGAGACCATAGAAACTGTTATCCTAAAGAACAGAAATATTCTGATGCTTATGGGTATTCAGTGTAAGACTCAAAACATAGACTTAAGTAACTCCTCCATTTTTATAAATACAATTTTGACTTTGGATGGGGGGTGCTAAGGCATGGGAGCATACATCACTCAGGATGGGAAAAGATTCAGAAAATTCAAGTATTTCAGGCTGATATTGCTGCCTTTGAAGAAAATAATGCAGTTACAGCCAAACCCTGCCCTGAGACTTTAATGGTCTATACATCCTTAACTGTCTCAAACTGATAACATGAGTCACCAGCACAGATATATATAACACAGTAACCATTACTACACTAGCATGCTGTTGCAAAGCAACCCAGAATATTTCAGACTCTCAGTCTCCCCAGCAGAATCATCTTCACAGTTCAACAACTTTCTTTATAAAATATTTTAAAAAAAAATCTGAGCCAAAAAAATATTTAATTTAAATAAAAGTCATGCTAGTTACCTTGCATTGCAAACATCAGTGTAATTTCATATTCAATTGTCTTACATAATGGAGAATTGTTCATCGTTTCTGTAAAAAAAAATTCTCCATCACTTCCCACTTAAATAAACAGCATATTAAACAGCACTACAAGAGGCTAAATACCCAGTGGAAGTCAGCTATTACTCAGCACCAAACTGTCAGTCTGTGTCAAAGCAGAAGCCTTCCAAAGTTCTTGACTAAATCCTCCAGAAGACTTTCCAGCACAGCAAAACTACATCTAGAAGAGGAGCATTTACTTCCAGGATAGCTTTATTCTTCTGCAAGGCTCCACATTCCAAAAAGGTAATCACTGTTCCTTAGATGAGCTGAGGTAAGGGTCTGGTGTTCCAGGATTCCTGAAATATCACCATTACAGCCTCTCCTAGTCCCAAGTCAGGAATGTCACTCTGAACTGAACAACAAGCTGGTTTCTACTTCAGCTATCCCAAACATGCAAAGCCTTTCAGACTCACAGTCCTAAACATGTGCACACTTTTACCCTCAAACACTCACAGCACCTCCAAAAACATGCTTAGCAATAGTACAGGAATATATAGAACTTGTGTGCGTGTGTGAAGACCTGGATGACGCCTGAATCCTCCTGACAAAGGCAGTCCTGAAAATCTATGCCTTTCCAAGCAGGATAATGAGAAAAAAAGTAATAAACAGCACACATACATGTGTCTCCATAATTACTTCCTTCCTGCCCTCCTTATCTCATAATAAACCACCCCCTAAATAATGGTCCTGCATGTGTGGCCCTGCAATCTCTGCTGGTGCTGCTGCCTGACACTCTGCAGCTAGAAACAGGGTTCTATCCAAGAGAAAACACAGCATTAGAGGATAAAAAATAAAAACAGAGAATGAAATGACTTGCGAATAACACATCAGTTATTGGGAAGAATACTGGAGAGTTTTTTTGACCTTTTTGTTTGACTTTGGATGTCTTAAAGGGAAACTAAACGAGAAGACTGAGAGGAAAATGGAAATTTCACAGGAAGGATTTTGATTTGTAACATTTAACATAAGGACTGGACTTTACAGACGTAAGACATGTATTATGAATCCCAAATAAGAAGGGGTTACAACTGCATGCAGATTAATCCCTAGATTCTGGGAGTCACTCTTTCCCACTCTTCCCTAAGTAAAAACAGTGCCCCAAAAAATCCCCATCTACATACACATAGCATGATCACCCTACTACTTCTGAATGTACCAAACAGCAAGCCTAGAAGATGTCTACCTGCAACTAATCTGGCAGTCTGGATTGTCCAAGTGACGTCACAAATGTCCTGAAAAAACATGCTGCTGAATGCTGCCCACAGGTAGACCACACTTCCCACAGACACAGTGTGTATTCAGTACCCAGGGGTAGGGAATTGCTCATTGCCAGTGAAATATAACAGAGCCCGTGCCCTCAGGATGCACAAGTAGCATTGCATGCCCCCAGAGCACAGGTAGAGACTGGAGAGGTCAAAGTGACAATTACAGTGGCAGAATGAACTAAAACCACACTTGTAATCCAAGCAGATTTCACTTTGTTGCAAAATAGAAGTCATAGTTAGAGCAGTATCCAGAATGTAGCCATTTCCATCAACAAACACATCCTTGGCTCCAGAAGTTACTAATTATTTTAGCAGACCAAAAAAAAAAGAGTAATATTCTAAACTTCTGATTTCCTCCAAACTCTTTCCTGAGATTAATTTTCTCTTGGGAAGTATGCACATGCATTCCTAATTTTGTGTTGTTTCTCCATGCACTTTTTCTTCTGTCTTCCAAATACTTCTCTTGATGGAGATTAAAAAAAACCCAATTTTTTAAACTTCAAAAATTCCCAAAGCTTGCTGCAAAACCAGACTTTTATTTTGTATCCCTGTCCTACCTATATTTGAACTATTCCAGTGTTAACACAGCCAACCAAAATGATCAACAAAGGACAAATCTCTGCCAAACAGTGTCAGAGTTTCCTCTCATGTGAGCAACCAAACACTAACATGGAAGTAATTAAAAACACCCTTAAAATAGAAACATAAGCATGCGATGCAAATTGCCAGCTCACAGCACAATGAGGGGGAATTCTTTTCATCTTTCTTTAGTGATAGTTTAAGCAATTGACACTTCCCTGCAGTCACTATTCAGAACATAATCTTCAGAGTTTGTGTTGACCAATATTTTTCTAATTCTCTGTCAAAGAACAGCTTTGCATTTTTCTCCTGACAAAAAAAGCTGTTGAGGCAAAGCATTCTTGGGTGGATTTTGAGCATTGTAAATAATATTCTGGGCAAAACCATTCAATTATTTTTCTATTTAGTAATATGGTACTCATCTGCAAAACATATTCTTCATCTAATCTTGCACCTGACAGCTGAGAGCATCTCCCTAGCAACCATCACTAACACACTTGCAGCCAAAGGATAGAAGAACATTGGAGCAGGCCACGAAAACCTTGTACACAAAATGCTATTTTGAAAATCCAGTGTGAAATACAGAGGAAATTTTAGGACTGTAGTGTTCATCTAGTTTGCTGAAGGGGTTTTGTTTGGTTGGGTTTGGTTTTTTCCTTTGGTTTATTAAGATCATCAGCAAAAACCAAGAAGGAGGAAACTCAAGGGAGATGATTCTTTAAAGAAGCACTTTTAGGAACTTTGAAGAAAGCAATCAGGTACTGATAATCACATGGAAAGTTTAACATCAAGGTCTTGGATCAGATTTGAAACAGCAGCAAGTCTTTTTCCTTCTACTGGACAGCAAACGGAGTGGAGCCCCAGTCAGCCAGATCTGAAGGATCACCTGTCCAGTTCCTTTTGGCAGCTCTGAACCAGATGGTTGGACCCCACTACCTGCAAAAGCTGCAGTGCCAAGGCTATACCAGACCAGCTGCTGGAGTCAGCGATGAATAAACTGATGGGTTTATGTCACAGAAAGACATGAAGAAAAGGAAGGTTCATTCAAAAGTCCAGGAAACACCTGGAAATCATCATTCTGCTCCTGCTTTCTATTCTCACCACTTTGAGAGGCCACAGGACTGTAGTCAGGACTGGCAGGACTTATTTCTAAGAGTACAGATTTAAGCTAAAATCAAAGAAGGGCAAAAAACCGCCCCAATTTCGGCAAAAAAGACCAAGTTGAAATGGAGATTTTTTTCACTGCCAAAGCACTCAACTACTACTATTTTACAGCTGCTTACCATTCTGGCTAGAATAAGCCTGTCTGCAAAACAGTAATTCCTTTGTGGGCAAATTGTGGCCAAGATTCTGCTTCCTTACTCTCATTGCTGAGAATTATAGTGAAGCTTTAGTTCAAGCAGAGTCAAATGCATAACAGCTCCTGATCTGCAAAGACTCTTCATAAAAGGAAACCCTACAGAGAGTAAAAATATGCAATTTTCAGCTGTTTTCATTCATTTTCTCAGTAAGAGAAAAAACAAGGTCCCTGACTGACCTTCACATTTGGAATAATTACCATACACTTAGAAAATTTAAAGTCACCTGCTAGAGACAATTATATATCAGACTCCTAATTAGGATATCACTGAAGCCCCAAATCTCTAACTTCCCAATCATTTCCATTCTGTTATGAGTTAATTACTGAGGACATTTTTAATACTGTCATTGCCACAGTCCATAAGCATGGTACACGACACGCCAAGTCACATACCAAGGCGTTGACATCCTCAGTTTTGTAGATCAACATCCGTATCTCTTCTGGATCACCACTGAAAATCGCCTGGACCAGTGGCGGCTGGAAAAAGAAAACAGAAGAAGCAGCATTACAGGTTTGTTTACTTTCTGTTTAAACTGAGAGCATTTTTCTCCTGCCAACATTTGCTAAAGCTGCCCAGAGACATGGTGTGACCCCAGCACCAAACCACCAGGAGTATCTCATGAGTAAGAGCTATCAGTTTTCTTGAGGATAAACTGAAATCATGAGCACGTTTGTACTATAATGAGCGTGTGCGTGCACAAACAGGGACCCCCATTAGAATGGCAACTTTTGTCAACAACACACAATTAGCCCAGATGTTCTCCCTGGCATGTAAGGGGAAAACTAATTACATCAGATAGTGCTGCATGCTTGCTCTTGGCACAGATTAATGGTCATGCAATGCACATTTAGAAACAGAACATTATGCAGATAATGAATTTCTGGGCAATTACTAAACAACTTGTATTTTTTTACTGAATAAATACGCAATGAGCACAGTTAATTTTAACCACCCAAGAAGCGAAATAATTATCTTATTGTCTCAAGTCTGTTATTATGCTATTATGAATCAGAATGCAGAAATAAATAATCAGGCCCACAGGAGAAACAATGTGCCGTGCTCGCTCCTCTCAGGAGGGAGCTCTGCATGTGCTCACCGCTCCGCTACTCGGCCAGAGCTGGTGACTTCAGTCCTTCCGACCACCTTGGCAGCAAATATCTGAGTTAGTAACCAAGCTGGCAGCACACTGTACCAAAAGAAGATAAACCTTGCTGCTGAAGACTCAGGAAAAGAAGGGGACAATTCACAATGATCCCTCTATCCCATAAAGCACATAGTTGAAACAGGTTCCGCTTTCACCAGCACCCTCCTCAAGGCAGTGTGTGCTCCCCTCAGTCTCACTCCCCACAATCTCACTCCTTGTTGCCTCACGGTCTTACTGGCAAAAAAGAGCCTGTGGTGCCATGCAATCACCAGAATCTAAAATAATCCTGTAAAATGGAAGCATGAATGACTACTTAAGCACATAAAACCACAAAAGTTCTTGAGATTCTACAGAACTTAACTCTCTTGTAAACAGACTATCTCAAAATTCACAAAACAGGCTGAAAGGACAAAGAAAATACCATTTTCTCCCTATCTTTTCTTATTCTAATGTGGAAAATACATTTCTAAGTTAACGGTGTCTATTTTAAGACATATTAATCCCTTATGTCCTTGAAAAACATTCATACTAATTTCATTCTTGCCACTCTTTCAAAAGTGAAAAGAACTAAAGCAGCATCTTTCATCACAACTGTCTACATCTTACATATTGTAGTGGATGATTGAAAAAGAAAGGAAAAAAAATTGTGTTTCACTTGAACCATTTAGCATGCTTCCTTCCCAGCCCATGTCAGAATGGGCAGAGAATATTCCCCACCAGAGGATGCAAACACCAGACCCAAGTCTGTTCCCTTCTCTCCTAAAACTAACAGCTATAAAGAATCAGTGAATGTTTATGAAATTACGATGCTCACACCAAAATATTTGCATTTCACGTGCATTTATCATAATATTTAAATTTAAAAAAAATTAACAGGAAAGCAGAGAACTCCTCAATTTCAAGCTGAATGGCAACACAACCCAGTGGCCAAGAAACAGATACCTCCAGCAGCTCAGATTATTCCCTGAACCTATTTGCAGATATGCCCAGCACCCAACGAAAAGTATTAGCCAGGCTCTGGTGCAATTTAAGGTTAGACCTCAGACAGAGGTAAGAGAGAAAAAAATTCAAACTTCAGATCTTTTAGATTTCTTTTTTTTTAAAGATCAAATGCTGTTACAGATGACTTTTTTGCTTTATAACAGAGAGAGTAAAGCACTGTGAATCGTTACATTAAAAACGGAGGAAGGTCTACAAGAAGACACTTTGACCCTTCTTCTCTCTGCCAGAAATCTGAATCAGACACTTGGTTTTACAGGAAATGTTTGACCTTTCTAATTAACTTCAGCTACTTAAGACAGAAAGCAGATTGAGAATAACATTGTGTTCCCTAGACCTGTAACATACAGAAGATCCTCATCTCAATCTCTGTCCACCATACCATGGTCATATCTTGGGGAGCTTAGATCAAACCCCAGTGTTTATCATGCCTCTGAAGCAGTTTGTAACTCCCATCACTGATACACATAACCTTTGCTGACAGGAGAAAGTTGCCAAATACCCATTTCAAAGGTCTCATCATTCAGACCTTTTTCCCCTGTAAGATTTCGTTTTTATAAATGAATAAAATGTAAAATGATAAAATGTATGTTGTACATGCTAGCTGTAGCAGCAAGAGACAGAGATAATGGAGAATGATCAGAGCCTGCAAACTGGAAAGAAGAGATAAAAACAGTACAGGTTAATAACCACCTTGAGTCACAGCTGTGCAACCTGCTCCAGCTGGCCATTTTTCTAATTCACTATGTCATTATTTTACTTTATTTTCAGAGGTATTTGTTTTGAAATGAGAATGCATTATTGTTGAGGCAATTTTATTACATATTGAGACCTGTTTCTGTGTGAGATGTGCAGTCATGTATAGTGACCTGTTCAGGAAATACATGCCAGAACTATGTTGCAGCATTACTGCTGCAGGTTGAGGTCAGAGCTGAGAACGTGCATCCGCATCCATCAGCACAAGGGAAAAAGTAGTGCTCCGTTCAGCAGCTGACAGTGATGGAAAGGGGCTTGTGCAGCTACGTACACACTGATGATGGATGCCCAGATTACTTTTTTGATCTTCAGTGATAACCATATTCATGCATGAATGACTTCAAACAACCTTTTTTTTTAAATTTTAATTCCTGAAGGGTAGATAATGATCCTTCTTAATTATCAAAGGATAGTGTATTTTTGGAAATCATTTCTAAAACTTATGACATCGTTAATGGGTTATTTCATTAACAGAAATATTTTGCTTTAAAAGTCTTCAAATTCAAAAGTTGTTAAACTCTTATAATGAAGGGAAAAAAAAGCACAAGCACAGAGCAGATTATGTATAACTATTATTAGAATTAAGCAAGGGTGCAGGGTTTTGGAATGATGAACAACTGTTTCATCAGCTCAGCTCTCTGCAGCTTCCAAATTCTTAAAGAGAATTTCAGTTGCGAGTGTTCACATTTTTTTCTGAAAATAAACTCCAGCAGCTAACAAAAACCTTTCCATGTTACTTCTTCTACACAGTTACTATGAAACTTATTAACAAGTTTTATTAGTGTTCTTTACTTTGTGCTGTAACAAGCATTTTAGTAAAAATAAAATTGTGTCTGCAGATTCCTTCCAGTGTGGCAACATATTGCTATCTTTACTGAATATGGGGCAATCACAAGCTGGACTTCAACCCACCAGGTAAAATTAACTTGTTGAACTGAAGGCACAATGATTATTTCAGCAAGAGAGCTTAAACCCACATGGAAGAATGTCCTGTGGATCAGCTGGATTCCACAGAGCCAACAAGCCATTCCAAGAGAAAAAGTTCAACACTGGGAAATTCTCCTCCATAGATCTATTACCAAGGGGCACTGGCACGTCTCTGACTCCAGATGAGATGAAGCATTTAAGTGGATTGTCTCAAGTATCATTTTAATTACTATGTCCAAAGCAGGTGCTGAACCTCCTAGCAAAGTTAGTATTTTTGTTGAGTAGCGAGTAACTGTGACATATGTCGAACGTTTTGCCTTGATTTTAGATATCCTGACTCACTAACAAGGACTTATTTAAGCCAGATTTTGTTTGACAGGAGGTGGAGGCAGACAGGGAAAGGATGATCAACTCCCATGCCCATCTGATATAATAGACTACCATTTGTTCCTGTGAGTAAAGTTATATATTGATGCTTTATTAGTTCTAATTGCATTACATCAAGTTCCTGGACTAAACACTTGGATATGTCCATGTATTCATGTAACTAGCAAGAACGATGTAGCAAGACACACAATCATTTCAAAGTGGTATTGATTCTGACAGTGTTTTGCCAAACACCTCTTATTTTTCTGAAGGTACTCCTGCTAATCAAGATTACAAGGTTGTTTGCAATGTCACATCGCATACATCTATTTCCTTCCACTGGTCAAAGCAAAAAGGCTACTCCTCCTCCTAATTTTAGTTTAGGACTTTCTACCTCTGAATATACAGCACACGAATATCTGAAATGCTGTTTTAACTTACAAGTCTGTATTAGTGAACAGCCATTAACTGGATTTCTCTTAATTCTTAGAGTGCATTTCCCTGATGCTTAGTATTTATACAGTTCCATGTACAGAAATTACTCAATACCGATAATTTTTAACAGGCCTTGTAGTCTATTTCCCTTGCATCAGGGGTTAGCTTTTTACTGTGTTTTATGAATGAATTGCTGGGTAAATACAAAAAGAAGTTCGCTCTTAATTTGTTAATTCAAAGGGTGCATTCCTGTTGTAGGAATTTCTATATACTGGCTTCTGACAGAAAAGTACTTTCACAGAGCTGGTATTTGGAAAAGAATGCCCTTGGATGGCTGCTAAGAGGTGTTCCAGAGCAATTACAGATTTTTAATGAGTGACTCCTAAGGAACACTTGTCCAAGCTACTGCAAGGCCAGTGGGGAGAATCAAATCTGTAAATGGGGTGTACTGGTTCCCTGGAAGCACTATGACAAACTAACAGCATTGTTAAGTGAGTAAATGCACTTAGGACATTCATACCGAGCAGATCAATAAATACCCTGGATGCTGCAACATTTCAAATACGGCAGAGAAAAAAGTTTTCAATTCATTTCATTCTGTCTTATTATGTCCTTCCATTTATTGCAGACTAGCCCTGTGATTGAAGGATTGCACATCAATCCTCTGCAGCAAGGACAGCATGCATGCCTACACAGTGCTATTTATTTCAATTTGTTCCACTGTGTTCCAATGCTCAAGGACCAACAAACTTATATGACACACAGAGGTATTCAAAAAACCACAAGCCAACACTCCGAAAACTAAAAAAAACTCTGTGTGACAGTGGCACTTCCAAGCTGAGAGATCTTTATGCTGTTTTTAGGCCAGCATTTAAAGGATGCAACTGTGCTCTGACACTTTCCCTGGACCAATGGCTTTCTAACTCGCTGCCATGCTGTGCTCTAAGTTGCTTAGAGGGATGTAATGGGCATTTAAGTGTTATCGCAAGAAGTGTTGGTTTTTCCTGTAATGGCCCCCATTTCTATCCATGTCATTTATAACAGCTTCTCCAAAGCCTCAGGCTGTGTTTGTCCTTCAGACCATAAAAAGGACTTCACATCAACAGCACAGGGCACACAGGGGCAGTGGAGAATTGATCACCGCTTCATTTGCTGTTATGCCCTCCTGAGAATAGGTAAAAAATGATATATAAACTCTAAACAGAGCATATGTTTAGCTTCAATAGCAACTTTGTACGTAACTTTTAAAAGAAAGAGGAGCTGGAGGGGGATGTCTGCCTTTGCCTGGACAACACAAGCCCATAGCCAAAAGCCTCTCCCTCCAATGCTTTCATTCAAATGATGAATGGCAACTTCATCAAAACACCAAAAAATGCTCAGTGACCAAATGGAAAATTCCCCAGCGCACACCTGTGGTTCCCAGTATGGTTTAACCCTAAGGGACACGTATTGAATGGCACCCAGGGCATCAGGAGAAGATGTCTGCAAGGACAATCAGTGTGGTACAATGTTCAGTGTGCTTGGTGCTTTTTCCCCTCTCAGGAAGGCAGAAGAGGTTCCTAAGTAATTGCTCACAAATATCTGAATAATTCATGCAATGCTAACATGGTCCGTAAGTAGTTCCCACTTAGGCATGCACTCAGCCTTTCCCACAGTGGCTTCCCAAACAAAGACTTGAACATTTACAGAAACATTTGGTGCAGAGTTAGTTGGAATACAGCAATTCTAACATGATCACCAGATATTGTCACTGCTGATAACACTACAAAAACCTGAGTTTCATGGCTGGTGTACATTGCTAACTATATGACAATCACAGACAGCTACAGAAACAGAGCAGCTCCAGCCTTGCTCTGCTGGACAGCCAGGCAGCTGGTGCAGACTGCAAAGCCTTGGGGCAGCACGGCCCAGGGTAGGACTTGCATCTCATCCCCTCAGCTGAACTCTGCTTAGTGCCTGGTATCCGCTACTGACCAGGTTCGGAGGCTGGAATTACAGTATACCAAAACACCCTTCTGCACCTTCTGCATGGGAAAAATCACATCCTCAGCCTTAGGTGAACAAGTACATTTTCCAAAACTCCAAGTTCCCTAATGATGTACAATAGCTGTAATGAAGGAGAAGGGAAAAGTATGATCACTGGAAAGGGGTTGAAGTGGTAGCAGTCTGAAACAAGATTGTCTGATGATAAGCTGACAAACACCTTCCATTAAGGATCTTGTTTTGAACATTGCTTACATTAGGTTTGGAAAAGAATGACCTGAACTGCTTAGAGCATGGCTCAACCCTGAAAAGGGAGCAGAGCTGTCACAACACATCCTGCATCACCTGCTTTTAAATGATTTCCCCTCCAAGGCCAGCTAAGCTTTTGCAAAAACAAACTGGGCTTGGGATTGGGAACCCAGGCAGTGCTCCCACAGGCTTCTGGCTCTCTGCTCCCACTCACCAAAGCCCTGATGGCTTTTGCTTACACCCCACCCACAAAACTCCCTGTCTCTGGCCAGATAGAGAACACAATAGATCTGATTCTATAATTAAACATAATCACAAATAATCATTTAGTAAGTGATGTGCAAACCAGACTACACTTCACTACACTTTCCCGGAAGCACGCACCTTGTGAAGCAACAAGAATAAACCAGCTCAACCCCAGCCTCCCCACTGCTCCCTGCATGGTCCTCTCTGTGCTCAGCCTTTTCCCCTCTCCTACTTGCCTTTTCCTGGAGATTTAAACCTTGCTCTCTCTCTGCTGCCCCATTTCCAAGCTGCTGGAGTAGGGGAGCTGGAGTTCTTGGGTGATGCACACTTTAACGCCTTTAATTGTAAATACACACTACCAAATAAACACTTGTATTTTGAGAAAGCGAGAAGGAAAGAAAGAAAACAACATATTGAGACAGCTGAAACTTTAACACAACATTCATTTAGTCAAGCTTTCACAATACTTAAAAAGGAAACAGTCAGGACTGACCCTGCTTGTGCAATGGTGGACCCAGCCCAGAATTTCTGTTCGCACGATTTGTGATATGTTCTAGACACTGCAAAACAAGCCTCTGGCAGATCTATTTCTGGTGTTAGCTTAGCTCCAGATTTTGGCTGCCTCCCATTTTTCATTAGGAAGCCTATCAACTGCCCCAAGAATTGCTTATGTTTCCAGGTGAAGTAAAGGTTACATCCTGCCATTCCTGGAATCCTGAAATTCCTCTACACACTGAAAGTGCTGCAAGTTGCCTATGTTTCCTTGAACTTATCAGTTAAAGACACCAAAATAACTCTTGGCCTGTTAAATTTAGATCACTTCTAAAAAGAAAAAGAGCTAAGACTGTTTAATTCACCTTGCCCAGTGTCCTTTCTCTCATTCTCATTACTGGAGGCTGTCCACTGGTCTTGATTTAAGTGCTAGGGTTTCGTTTTAGTTTTGGCATTTGGGATTGGGGGTTGGTGGGGGTTTTTTTAAGTGCCTCCAGATCAGATCAGAAAATTAGTTAATAAATACTGTCCTGAAGTTATATTAATCAAGTGGAGACAAAGACTCAGCATGATGCAGACTAGTTAAAATAAGAAAGCTTTTTTAAAGGAGTCAAAAATAAACATAGTAGCATAACATTTGTTATATTCACCAGCATTTGTTACCCATTTTAGTAGAAGAAAGTCTGTCACAGCATAATAAGATTTGTTGGAATACCTACAAAGATTGAAGATAATCAATCTAATAGTACCCTGAATTTGTTTATTCAAAGTTTCTTGGGATTTTGTCTGTGCGTTGTGTAATATCTCACAACAGACATACCAGTGACACCATTAAATAACAGTCATGGGATTGTCATGGCAGTACCAAAAAAAGGATCCAATTCCTTTTATACGTTCTCAGCAGCATGTGCTGCACCACTTATCCATTTGAGCACTTCTTGTCATATCTATACTTTATTTCCCAGAGCTTTTGTCTTTTTTTTTCCCCCTTCCCCCATAATCCATCAATCATTTAGTCAGAAGCAGGGAAGAAGTCCTGGTACCAAGGCCGTGTTTCTGAACAAGAGCATAGCAGTGAGTAAAATCTCTGGGGGCATAAATTCCAGCTGGTGTAAATCAGCTGAAGCAAACTCCCAAGTGAGAGGCCCTGTGCCATGTTACCCCACCTGCTCTCCGAAGAGCCCTGCTCATTGTCCCCACCAGAAGCACAGCTGAGAGGTGGCCAAGGCAGTGTGAGGTTATGAACCTCAAGAGAAATGAAACCGCCGGCAACAGAACAGAGCAACAGCAACCCCAGTGACACATCTGCTCCTCACTAGAGATTTCAGAATAAAGCTCTTAGGGAAGAAACTCACTTGAAAAACATCAACCCTGTCAAAAGCTTCATTTCCTGCTCAGTTGTCTTCAAACACATTTCAAGCAATTTTTTTTTTTTTTAACCAATTGTTTAGGTGTTAAATTCCCCAAGAGAGAAAAGAAAAAAGACAATTAAAACCAAATCTGTGTGGAGGGGGGAATGTTCTGAGGGCTGAAGGGGTTCATGCAGCTGGGTCAACTTAACCTGAGACATCTCCTCCGTTCAGTTCACATCCTCTGGAGACCACTGATATCCTGCCCTCACCCAACTCTACCAGCAGCAATGGCAACCAAACAGAAGAAGAAAAAAAGAAACGGAAATGCTGCAAGTTTATCTTCCTTCAGTTTATCACTTATGAAACCATGACTTACCCCTCTTCCTTGCCAAGGCAAGTGTGTGCAAGGGCTGCTATGCACACTGCAGCTGGCTTATAAAAACCTTTCCATAGTCCTCCTTCAGTGCAGCAGCACAGCAAGACCTGCCTTTCATCTGGCTGCCTGGACACTCAGCAGGACAGAATAATAGTCCAGTCTAGCTGTAATTAAGTGCTCTATCTGATATATGGAGCATGCATTGATACTCATCACACACACTAATAAAAACCCTTTCCTTTTTAGAAAATTAGTCCTGATTTAGGGAACTATAAAGTGGTATCTGATCCTGTAACATCTTGCTTAGTAAGATCAGCACTTCCGGTGGCTAACGGGGTCTGTTTTATGTTACTGTACACACAAAGAAGGCAGCTATGAAACAGAGAGTGCCATAATAAATTTGCAGATACTTCGGAACTATAACAGACTACACAAGGACGTTGGAGGGCAAGATCAGAATTTATAACCACCTTGACAAATTATACAAACAGCTAGGCTGGAGGAAGAGTAGGACACTGTTCAGTATGGAGGAGAACATAGCATGCCTGTTAGTGAGAAATCCAGGGTTGTCATACAGCAGTTCTGTGTAAGAAAGAATTTGGGACTGCAGTGTACTAACTGAATGTAACTGAACAATGTTCTGAAAGAGGAAGAGACTTAAAATAGGATTGTGACTTGCAAAGCACTCAGTAGTCCTTCCACACTGCTCAGTACTGCTTAGGCTGTGGCTGCAGTGAGACGTTTAGTTTTAGGGTACCGCTTGACTTGAAGACCCAAACAGAGCTCTAAAACAGGGAAAATCTAAACAGATCAGAGCTAGTCAGCATATACAGAAGACAATTTAAAGGAAAAATGAGAACTATTTGCAATACATAAAAGGTTGTTACTAAAAGAATTCATCTCTTTTCCACATCCAAGACATACAGAGCTTGAATGGCTGCATGCAAGGAGGATGCATCTCTGCTCCATTAAAGGCAACACGAACCAGGACACTGGTTACCAATTTGGCTGAGTTACAGTCTTCTGCACTTCACAGTTTGTATTTCAAAAATAGATCTAGTCCAACAATCACTGAAAGTCAAAGGTATTCTTTTCTGCAGGCTTCAGTAGGCAAAGGATTGAACATATGAAAGCAAAGGAGGCCAAACAAAATTCACACCACACTTACATGAAGATAAAGGTTAATGCAAAAAGGATAAGCTACAGCAGAAATCAACAAAAATATATTTTTCCAAAAGTTCAAGGGGAGTTTAGTGTCTTGGGTAGAAGCACACTAATATGTGGCAGGACTCCAGCAGAATTTCAGATCCCATCTCGTTCACTCATCAGAAGGTAATTTCAGCTATGGGGTTTGTTTTTTTCACATGAGCTACACACAGAGTTTCTCTTAAGGACAGATACATTTTACAGTCACAATCTCACGTGTTCCTGAACCTCATCTTCCTCTTAACAGTGACCTGCAACACTTCCAAGGCCCTGCTGTTACGGGTACCTAAACCAAGCCTCAGACAATAGCAAACCTCCAGGAACATGAAAACAACATTAGGGAGGGAGAAGACATTTAGGGACTTGAGCAAAACCTGAAATACCTGATTTGCTCAGTCTTACCATTATATTACAAGTGGATCTTGCTCAGGTTCCCCTTGTGTTGCACATCACACACACAACCTCACCACTGCCTGTCTCCTACGCGCTACAGCACAGCTCACTCCTCTGGTCAGCAGCTGCCACCCCCACAGCCACCCTCCTGCCAGCTCCAGAAAAACTCAGAAGATCTCCCAACTCACCTTCTCCTACACAGCCAGAGTCTAATATACTTGAAAAGACATTAAAGACTAACGTTGATGTTTCCTGATTTCTCTTAGAGGTCATGGAGCTCACAGTGCTCTTGAAGAGCACCACAGTCAGTTATTACTGTTTTCATAAAATATTAAAATCCTTTGCAGATTTTAGTCACTGATATTTGCCTTCTGCATAGCTGATATAAAATTCAGATTAAAAATGTTTAACTACTGAGGCTGATGACAGGGTTATTTCCATTAATAGCAGAGTAACTATGTGTGAACATGAAGATCAGTTCATAACACCACTTCATCTCTTTCTTTACATTAGACATGCTACAGTTGGCATAGAGTTCTGCTCAATAACCAAAGCAGATGTTTTACCTCTATTTTGAATCTGGAGCAGATTAGCAAAGCTAGCTTGATTCAACATATCCTGATAACATCCTCGTTCTCAACCTCAACCAAACTATCAAAGCTGACAGGAAAAAAAAAAAAAAAAGAAAAAAAATCAAGCTTTGCTGATGAGTGCAATGTCAGACAGCCAGGCTAAAGAAATTAAATGGAAATTTAAAAAGGTTTCAAAATTGTCTTCACTTCAGAAAACAATTCAGTGTCTTCAGAGCATGATGCATCTGACTGTGACAAATCCAGCAGTGTCAAAATTACTTTGTACAGACACAAATCAAACAGAAAGATGAGCTGGAGAGTTATAATGAGCTATTACACTCTTTCTTCCAACAAGTTACCATTGCAAGTTATGAACAGCTTTGTCTGGATATCCTGTGAAAAGCCTACAAGCTATCTGTGGGACCACTGTCACAGTTTTGAGACTCAGTGTGAGCCTTCCCTTCATCACACTCAATCCCATGCATCAGACACATCTCCATATCTGAGAAAAGCTAGCCTTGCATGTGCAGCACCAGCCAGAAGGGTAAGCGTGTGGATTCTCGTCAGCTGAGGAAGTGGGATACAAATCTTCCTCACGCCGCTTCTTCTCAAGTAGCTTCCAGCCATGGTCATAATCTCTTGCTGAAACCCTTCAGCATTGTGAAGGAAGGCAAGACAAGGGCTCAGCACCTCAGTTCCCAGCACTAACTGATTTTGTATGTGCAGCTGTCTCTCCATGCTTACTTCCAGTTCCTGTCACACAAATCAAGCGGTGAGGTTGGCAGTCAGACACAGCCCAGCAGTGTTAGAGACCCTCTCTCTGTCCATGTCACATCTAGACACATTGATCCTCTCTGGTCTGGGATTGCCCAAATGGGGCTCCCTTTCCCAGAGAAAAAGGCTCAGCCTGGGGGGGCTCAGCCACACAGTGAGGGTCCCGACAAAGTCAAGACAAGCCCCCCTCATTCCTGAGCAGTCTCATTAAAACCTCCTTGCAACGGAGGAGGGCAAAGAATCATCCAGTGAACAAAAGAACACAAGAGAGGGAAAGAGGGCAGTCCACTTCAGATGGCCCTCTGCAAAACAAAGTGCTCAGAAAAGCCAGAGAGAGGAAAAAAAAGACAGTTTTTACAAACGCCTTTCTAAGCCCAAACTGCAGCTGTCATCTGTAATCTAAACCCCACTTTTAATTTTGTTAGAGAGGCCATAGCTTATTAAGGCTGAAAGTTAATTAGACTTGCATAGCTTAACACTCTAGCCTCTCATTTATTTTCTGTGAACTATTCCACTTCAATAGTGAAAAGCTTACTATTCTGTGTTGTTGTCATGCACCATGAGTCTGATACCAAAAGAAGTGCTTGCAAAAAAGAGCACCTAAGCTTGCTAAAAAATAATTAGCTGGGGCTTTTTTTAAACAGTTTTTATATTAAAAAAACAACAAATCTCTATCTTGAGTCCCTAAACACAGCCACTCGGTTCTTTTGTGAATATTCACGTATTAGTCTTGTCAAATTTAGCCCAGTAAATATACAACCTTACTACAAAACACCCCTTAATCAGCTAACACATGTAACTGCTGCTTGTCAGGGCAGTGGCAATGTGCTCAACTCTCATTTTTGTCTGTGCTGTTAAGCAGGGCATGATTCTCCACCTCTCTAATGACAATGGCAGAAAGAGCTGGTGACAGCTTGATCAACTCCCTAATGAGATCCAGAAAGCTGAATTACAGTAACCTAGCTAAATGATAAAGCCAAAACAAACTAGAGGATTTCCAAATCCAGTCTGACTTTACTGTTCCTTTGCGATTCCTTGGCCACCCACTTTGGCCACACCACTGTGGATGCCTGTGGTATTTGAACAGTTCCTTTTGACACGGAACTCTTCAAGTCATTTTCCTCATCGGAGAGGAGGATGTTTGAGGAAGAGCTCAGGAAACATGTCTATACTGCCACCAGATATCCCAGATGGCCTCTTGGAAAAGGGGATGTCTTTCTGGAATTGTGCTACTGGAAGAAGCAGGTGTAGGCCTTACAGTTTTCTTTCTAAATCCCATGTACATTACAAAACAGAGCCTGCAGAACTAAATTAGTAACCATCTCCACTAATTTTCATAGATTTTTACAAGTGACTCAAGTAATGCATCAGAAACTGAGAGCATCTAAGCTAAACCCAGGCTTAGCCCTTCACTTACTCAACCCTTTTGTGAGGAACTGGCTTGGCAAACCATTGTCCTATTTTGCTGCATGGTTTAACCACTCTCAGGCTACCCTGCCCATCTGATCTGCTAAACAAAGCAAATCTCTCGGTGTCTCACAGCCTCCTACTCTTAGTCTTTGAGAAGCCCTCACCTGTTTTTTATGGTGACAATCCTAATTCAAGACCTGTAGGTCTCCTCTGATGTCTTGTTTCACTGGTGGATGCAGCTCACCCCAACACTTCAGAAAAAAATATAGAAAAGCACGGTCTTGCTGTGTCACAGACCTTGGATTTTACAAAACAAGATAAACAAAACGCGTTTAAGGGCCACCTAATACTGTTCACATCTAAGTTGATGGCAGAAACTTTCAAACAAAGCTAAGAGACTGATAGCAATGCTTGGTGCTTTTAGAAACCCCAAACATATGAAGCTGCATGATCTTTCCAAGGGATGGAAAAGTTTCCAGAGGAGTGGGAAAGGTTGTGCCATCTCACCATCTTAAGTCACCATGATTGCAAGGAGTTAAAAAAAAACCTAAAGAAGGAAACTAAAAAAAGGAAGCAGGCTGTTCCCCAAAGCCTGTCGTACTGCTTTCACTGAGAGTTCTGCATGGGGAAGTCCAGGACTCTTCTACTTGCAGCCCCTTTGCGTAGGGTCCAGAATCCCTCCCCCTCTGGGGCAAGATGAGTAGATGATAGTATCTCTGTGTTAGCTGCAACATCTCACAGACCAACTGAGACTACACCATAAATGAGGCCTGCCCAAAGGGAATTCAGTCCCAGTGCACTGAGCTAAAACAATGGTTGGCAGAGAGCTTTCAGCCGTGGGGGAGATGGTGATGTTAACAAAAAAAGGCAGATATACCTTTCTCCATCCCAGTCATATGCCTGTACAGATTATTTCAGGTTCTTTAAACACAGGCAGAATAATGAGGAAGTAACCAGAGAGAGGGGAGGAAAAAGCAGCAAATTCTTCCTCGTGAGGACAAGCTGCCCCTGGCATGTGCCCCCCTGCTTCAGATTAGCCAGCTCTGTGGTCTGGACTTCAGATCTGACTGGACTGAAACTGGGACTGCACTGGTCCTGCCCCTCCAGACTTCAACAAGAAGTTACCTACACACTTTGAGTAAGGCAACCTGGATTTTCAGCAGTCTCATTTATAACCTAATTCCGACTTCTAACTTGTAAGCTGGTTATCTTGTAAAATTCAGAAGGTGAAATCTACACAGGCATAAGCAGCAGACAAAACAGAGGAAATTTCTCATCCCTATTCATGCCACAGCAGTATGTAGATCAGGAGGGCAGACAGCATGTGTCTGATGTACTTTAATTCTAGTTCCTGAACTAGAATTCTCATCACTGAAACTGTTTGGATCCTAAAAGCATTTTAAGTAATTTTATTTCTGTTTCTTCAGGAAGAAAAACAAACAAACAAACAAACATCTCCAAGCCATATTAAATATTTGAATACAATTCTGCAAACCAAGAACAAGACACTTGTAATCTAGGTCATCTTATAAAGACATTAGTGTCACCATGCTAAATTTCTACTCTCCTGAGACAGAGCTGCCACTAGTTAACTCGCTGCACTGACACAGATTCTGAGAAAAGCTCCAGGAAATATTTTAGGCTGATTTCTGAGAAGAAAGGAAAACAAAAATCACATTTTTAAATGGCTGCACACAGCCCCACCAGCCCGCTCAGTTTCAGATAATGGAACCACACAACACACTTGCTCTTGTAGGAAGTAACAACTGATAACAAGCCAGCCTTTTTGCAGTTTTTCACTGGAGTGCTATCTGACTCCAGCTTTCATTCAGCTTTCTGTATTAAGAGAGCATAAGTTGGCCGCAGTGCACTCTGAGTTTGCTAAGCAGGGTTTAACAGAGATAAGGGGGGAAGTAAATCACAGGGGGACGTCACTCACCAGCCTCCAGCCCCACTCAACTCAGGCTCCCAAAACAACACGTCCTTTGCTGTGCAAATCCTATGTTTTTCCATCTCCACAAACTGCTATGCCTTTCTTATTGACCAAGATTCTCTTTCTCTTCTAGCAATGAATACAGACTCATAGAATAATCGAATGGTTTGGATTGGAAGGGACATGAAAGATTATCTTGTTCCAGCCCCCTGCCATGGGCAGGGACACCTTTCACTAGACCAGGTTGCTCAGACCCCATCCAGCCTGGCCCTGAACACTTCCTGGGATGGAGCATCCACAACTTCTCTGGGCAACCTGTGCCAGTGCCTCACCACCCTCATAGTGAAGAATTATTTTACTAGATGTCAAATGGATCCTTCTTGCTAAGTTTCCCAAAGGCTAGGATAGCACAGGGCAGGAAGAGGTCTAGGAAGCTAAAGATAAGTCAGTAACAGACATTATAAAGTAAAGAGCAATAAATACTGTGTTCTTCATTTGATACAAGCATGAGCACTTGTAGCTACCCAAACACACAAGTTCTCTGAGGCGTGTCCTCTGCAGCTTCCCTCCTGGCTACAATCCCAGAGACACAGGCTCCACCTTTGCAGAGCAATGTCACTTGGAAAAGATTCGTCCTTTGCATGTGATACAGCAGCATTAACTGGAAAAATGAAGGACAGGCTACTTGTTCACTGCAACAAGCTAGAGATTTTTAATTATGAAGAATTGTATTTGGACAAAAGTAGAATAGTCATGTTTAGGGCTACTGAAAACCAAGTCCTGAAGTGCAGAGTGTAAGGAAAGCTCACCATGTGCACAGACTGAACTCAGACCTGTCCTGCCTAGCGAATGTGTAGCCATTAATTATTATTTGTGCCAGCAGCACCAATGCACTGTGACTCAGGGCTGACAGTGAGATGCTCTCTTGCTGTTATCATGAAACATGACTCACTTTGCATACCTTCATGAAGAGCTGTCACCTATCTCAGCCTAAAAAAAAAAATAATTCATGGTCTGTCATGAAGGTGAAGCAGTTTTTCTAGCATAAGAATAATTCCCAGTGCTGTGCCCACAAGCCTCAACTGGAAATTCAGGAACAACATAATGAAAAGGAGATTAAGAAATTTATATATTAAAGATCGCATAGCTTTAAAACACAAGCAAACTCGTGGAGCTGTCAAGGATGGATTTACACAAACAATGGTATCCAGCACCCAGAATGATCACTTCACTTCAAACCACTCCACAGTGATTCTAAAACTGTGCTTCTAAAAAATCAAGAATTACACCCTGAATTACAGTCTTCAAGTAAGGCCTTTAGCTTGCCCTATGATGGTGATGTCTCTGCACACCTCTGCTCAGAGGTTATTTTAGAGTCTCTAATTTGCACTATTTGCTAAAGAAAATTAAGAAAATTTGGTAAGAAATTTTATTCTCATAGTCGGACAGCCAGTTCTGACACTCATTTCTCCTAATCATTTCTCACAAATACTACATGTTTAAAATGTAATTAAGATGTTCTGGAGACATGAACAAATGCCAAGCCTGTTTGCATGATGAGGGGAAACACACCCCCTCCCCCCCCCCCAAGAACAAGCTGGAGGTTCCTGAAGCCTCTAAGGGGTAATTTTGCTGGTTTACAGCAGATCAGAATTGTATTACCTGAAGTCAACTAAAGCCGACAGGCAAGCGAAATGCTGCATTTACAGACTTCCACTGAGGTGACACTGACAACTACAATGAAATCCATAAATCAGAATAAACGAGCAGATTTATGCTTCTGCTATTTTGTTCTGCCAAAGCCATTGCAGGTGTCCCAGACCATGTTTTACATGCAATATGTGCTACAGCAGCTGAGCAGAGGAGTTGGGAAGCACTTCCCCCCAAGCTGTCCATCCCCAGGGCTTGGCTCATCGAAGCACAGACACACGCTGCTCTTACTTATTTCCACTGCTCATTTTGAAAAGTGACAAAAGTCATATTGGTGCTGGTAAATGTGTCTGCTAAATGTGCATGCTGCTGCCTTCAAACTAAATAAAGCACTCACTGCCCTTTGTGGGCAAGCTAGACAGGCAGCAGAAAACTGTCAGAACTGCACATGGGAAAAAAATACATCTACAAAGTATTGCAAATTTGCAGGTGCTCTAAACACATCTCCTAGCACCAAAAATGACCCATGACTTGTTTCCTCCAGGCACAGACCTACCAGCCTGAGCTACTGAGGAGGTTTGAATACCCGCTGAGTACTGAACATCTCCCTTGTAATATTCAGCATCTCAGAAGAAGCCACCCAAACTGCCCCTTTTCCAAACTGGGGCTCAGAGCCACCACACTTTGCAGCTGGAGATAAAAAAACTTTTTCATCCCTCAAAGCCCTTCATAAGGGCAGATCCCAGCTTCACAGACCAAGAAACAAGCACAAAGAAGCATGTATAAAATTGTTATAGGACTCATTCTCCTTTCAGGTATTTTCATGTTTCATGTTTTCAACATTTGCAAAGCCATGAAGATATTTCTCCAATATTTTTTGTTGAGTGACAGCATTATTAAATTTCCTAAGTTAATTGGCATTTATAGAAGAATTGGTGATAAGATCTGTAAATGAACTCCCAGCACCTTAACAAGTGGAATTACGAGAAGCAAGGAAAAAAGTGTTTGTGCTCTCCTTGTCATCCTGCCAGATCAGAAGCCACAGAAGGCATTTACATCAATAGAGAACCTGGCATTCATAAACCTGTATGGCATCATAGCACTGGGGTTGCAGCTGCATTCCCACCATTCCTTCAAAAAGCAAGAACTTCAAAATCCTTGTTTTTGCTTGGTCTCTGTGATGACTTTTTCATTCTCACTCCCAGTTGTCTTCTTTCTTGTATGGCTGAGGCTGTAAACATTACCCCCTTCCCAAGGTAGGTGCCATGAAATCAAGTCAAGGCTGTGTGAAAAAGCCACCTAGCTCTGAATCGGATTGCAAAAACAAAGATGCAAATGTACATACTTAAAACACTTCTCCTCAAAGGCTGTCCATCAGGGCACCAACTGGACACAAAGATTTCCAAAGGGAAAACGCATCAATGACTGAAAACCACATCCATATCAATGAAGCAGAATCCACTATAGGGGAGTTCCACAGCTCGGGCACTGTAGACAGGGTAGAAAAAGAGGATGAGGGACAGAGAACCGCAAACTGTTCAAGCACCTCATCCTACACAGACACAGAGCATCCCAGTTACATCAGAGGAACCTGTGAGAGTCGAGAGCCCTGCTGTGTTAATCACAGCTAATCAAAAGCCAGGAGAGAAGACCCAGGCACTGAGGAAACAAAAATTAATTGCTTCAGGGAATCTTCACGCACACACAGTTCCTGCTGCCAAGATAACGCTTTATTTCTGTTACCCTCATCTGGACTCCTTGGGCACCACTGCTTGTTCCCACACCGGCCCGTGCTTTGAAAGCCCAGCCTGAGGGAGAGCTGAGTGGCCCAGGCACTTGTCTTCCCTTCCTACCTAAGCAGCCAGCATTAGTCATGAATTAGCCCCGGTAAGGAAACTGGATCAGTGATTGTTCCCTTTCTAGCGCTGCTGTCTGGTATCACACCAAAAATCCCACCAACACCCTCAGTCACACAGATGGCACAGTAACTAACGTAGCACTGGGGGAAAATTCTCCTCCCTGCCCCTTCTCCTCATAGGACTGGTCCAGAAATGACAGCAGAGCGGTGAGGTGGTCTGCAGCCCTAACACCCAGACTCGGCGGGGTACATCACTCAGGTACCAAACACCACAGCTGTCAGCTGCCCAGTATCCCCAGAGGACAATACACACCCCATATCTAACCAGACAGCACCACATCAGAGACATAACCAACCATTTTTCAGACCCACAGAACACAGGAAGGAAGGAAGGAAGCAAGGAAGGAAGGAAGGTAAGGAATAGTCACTTTTATCATGCTATAGATACAGAAGATGAAAAGCACTTTGTGCAAGGTACAAAACAGAAGAAATATATACTGACTTTAGTATCCAAAACGTTTGAACTGTAAGTTGTTTTTGCAACTGTATCTCACAGAGCCATGGATACAGCAGTATTTCCAGGCTCAGAGTGTAGTTCTGGAAGCACTACATTGTACCCAAAGTTTGGTCACGAGAGCACGTCCAACATGAGACTGGCTGTAAGCATCATTGCACTGCCACTGCTGATCCCTGAAAGCCCTCCCAAGCAGCAGGTAACTCTGCAGCCTCCCTCTGACATGGGATTCACTGGTAAAGTCCCTCTGTAGGGAAAGAAGGGTTAACTAATCTCTTTAAAGAACTATAATTAGTCCAACAGGAAAGTCAATTCTGTCTTCCTGATTCAGGGACAGCGAGTGCCAAGAAGTCTGAGCACACATGCAGAGAGGGCAGATATGCACAGCTTTCCAAAGCAAGTCTGCTCTGACACCTGAATTTATATGAGACACAGGCTGATTTGTCTTTCGTAATCTTGTTTATAAAGTATAATCCTTTACTGGTGTTTGTTTGCTTTGTTTTTTAAATCTGTCTAGGAAAACCAAACTATGCCATACTCAACTCTTCTGCATCAGTGCTGCTTGAATTTTAAATGCAGATGATTTTTTTTTTTCCTTTTTCAAAGGCCAAGGAATTCTAGTATTACACAATTACAATAAGTGGATTCTAAATAAGACCTTCAAAAATTAGCAGTTACTGCAGTTGATATATACAGATTGCTTTGTAGATCTGGTTGAATAAAACATTAAAATGCAATACTGGATGAGTTTTGCAATGCTTTTTTTCCCCCAATGTAAATTTAATTTCATTTATCAGTTCAGCTTCAAGTCAGGAGTTCAATATTTAGGTCCTATATTTAATTATGTTTTCTTTTCATTATGGCCTTTTCCAGATAAATATTTAATCAGAGTGTTCAGTGTAATATAAAAATTACCTGAGTGAAAAGAATGAAGTAGTAATGTTCTCATCCTTATACACAACATTGTATGTTAAATTCTAGAAGATTGATTAAAAAAGGGCAATGAATGAAGAACTCAATAATAAGCCCTCAAGAAGAAAATGAGCTAAATAGTGGTAAAAATGAACAAGCAGAAGGTTAAACCATCATATTTTTTAGAGTGTACGAGGGAGCCATTCCTGCTTTAATAAGATGCAATAAAAGCAAAATAATAAATTTAAGTTCAATGCATCCCAACTTCACCCATATGATACCAGTGACTATCCAAATGTGCCAGGTTTGGAGGTGGAACCACCATAACAGCATAATCACATAACAGCAGTATCGGAACCATTACCTGGCCCCATCACTTGTGCACCAGGTCAGAGACTAGAAGTCTACTCTTTGCTATTCCAGTACAAAAATTACAATTCTTCATCACCCCAAACTCTTCTGTTCCATAAGAGTGAAAGGAAGGACTAAAACTTGTTTTTGACAATGTCTGTGTGCAAGCAGAGTGATAACAACCACTGCTCCTGCTGTCGTCACTGTTACCCATTTTTCACTTTGCCCACAGTGATTCACTTTGTTTTCCATGATTATTCAAAATAAAACTTGCTATGGACCAAACATCTTGGTTACTAGAAAAGAGGCAATTTTACTGTAAAACCTGCTGCATAAAAATTATATATTTCCTGTGTATTTCCAGGTAGTACTTCCTGGCTATGACTGTGTAACATATATACTCTCCCCTAGTTTTGTCTGGTTTGGAGTTCTGCTTTTTGCACCTTTTTTTCTTTCCTGTAGTCACTGGTGAGGCCATTTCTTCCTGCAGAAATTACTCATTTTTAATGGGCACCCTCAGTCTTCTGTAACTGCCTTTGCTTATTGTGTGTAGACCAAACTTTTACCGCTTCTTTTTTCTAGGTCTTGTAGAGACACGTTGTTCATCAAACCCTATCTACAGAGGAAGTTTCTTTTTAAACTAGGCAGGAGGTAGCTGCTTTGCTTCATAAAGCATGAGTTATTGCTCCTGTTTTTCAGATTTTTTTTTTCCCCATTTACTGTCAAATGGTTTTTGGACATTTAAACTTGATGCAGCCATATAAATCCTCTGAAAATATATAACATTAACTGCATTTTTAAACAAGGCTTCTCTAGGAGCACAAGTTTTTGCTATCCATCAGCATCCTCCATTTAGTAGCCTAAAGAATGCATAGCTTCAATTCTTTCTATCTTGCCTTCTGTGCTTTCCAGAAATTAAAGCAGAGAGCCGTACCACCCTAAATTGGGAGCTGTCAGGTCACAATCACACACACTGAGGCTGTTACGAAAGTTCAGTCACCTTAACTTTCATGGACTTGAAAAGATAAAGACTGAAACCTCCAATTTAGGAACTGCCTCTGTTCTGGAGATTTGAACTGCCAGAGTGTTTCAGCATTTTTTTTCCCAGGTCGAAAACTCACTTTGTCTAAGGGCTCTGGCAAGCCATGGTGGGGGAGAGCTGTGACAGCCTAAGGTGCTGATGTCCCCAGGCACCCACTCTGCACCTCTCGAGCAGCAGAAACACCAGAACAAGGCACGTGCCACATCTGCAGCCTCCCAGCAAAGCTGTCCTGGGAGAAGGCACAGTCCCACTTCCCCCAAACCTGCTCTGTAGCCACCAGCTCCCTTACAGACTCCTCTGACACCCATGAGGGTTATAGGAAACAATTCTGGGGAGCTGAATCCTACTCTCCAGGAGGCAGTGAGTATTTTTCTGCTGGTTTGAGTCTCAGCAGCTCAATGAGCAGCCCAGCATACACTAGCACTGGTGTGAAGGATGAGGTAGGAATACAGGACAAGGAGCAAGCAAGGGCCCAGGCCCATCCCTTTCAGGCAGCCAGCACATCAGCTCACTGCTACCGTGAACGCTTACAGGCACTTCAGTCGGGCTGTGCCAGCCGGGACAAGCTTTTGCTAGAGCGACAACAACACTGGCAAGCCATCCCTTCTGTTCTCACTGGTCTTGGGGCAAAGTCCACCAGAAGAACGTTTAAGGCAAGCCATGAACCTGTAGCTGAAAGGGAGGAATTCCTTACACTACAATCAAATCTGCCAGAACTTGTCCATCAGAGCCCTTACATGGGACAAAAAAAATTCCTCTCTTGCAAGGGTTCAACCCAGTTAAAATGAGTGTTGAGAAAAACTGAAGAACGTAGAGTGCCTCAAATGTCCTGTGCTGGATTGCTGTTAATGCTTTCAAAATCAACACTGAGGTTCACTGACAACTTTGCATTCAGAGCGTAGCTTTGAAAAAGGGGAAACACTTCGGTCAGGAACCTAAAATATTTTCAAGGACTAAGATCCAACAGAAAGCAGGTTTAAGAACTCTGCTTTCTTAAAAAACACTTTAAAACCAACATTTTGTTACTTTGTTTGAAAACCCCCTGCCATATATGGATGCAAATTATATACAGATTTCTTGTAAAGAAAACTTCAAGTACCTGGAGGAGTTAAAGCCCTAAAGATGACTGCTGACCTAGCTCACAGCTGTCTGGGACAACTTTGGGACAACATTTCTTTTCTGTGATTATCTCATTTTCTTCCATGCCAGAAACTCCCTCAACTTCTCTTGAGATCTCCAAAAGGCTCAGTAGAAAGAGGTTGGGGGAAAAACACACAAACAGGAAAAAACAGAAAACAACCTTAAAAAAAACGAGCAGCAGAGTACCTGCAAAGGACATGCACCTCATGAAAGTAAAAGCCCCAGCCCACTAAACTTTAGCTTCATCAGGCTTCACAGTTTAACCCCAAAGGGAAAATACCCAGCATATACTGCATGACAGACAACAAAAACCCCTGCGTGGTAGTTTGCATTCTCTTCTCCATATAGGCATAAAGTCTGGGCAAAATAAACCACATGAAGCACATTTTTGTAAGTGGTGAAAATTAATTTTCATAAAGTAACTAGGAAGGCACAAGACAGATGTTACAGGACACTGAGCTCTTCCCCGTCAGAAAATCCAGCTTGCATCCAGCCCATATAAATGACAGACAGATCTATCACATGAGGGTTACCCAGTGACCTGGATCAGCGTCCATATTCCTGAAAAGAACATCTCTTCATAGAAAATTCAAACCAAAACAGGGCTTAATTTATTAGAAAAGCAAAATGTGGAAAAAGAAAAGGAACTGTGGCACTGTCTCTGCATGCTTGTGACCAGTATAAACCATGTCTAGATGCAAGCATCTCATGTTTAGGTGACTTTACAGCCCAAGACCACACAGCTGGCATTGGTCCCAAGCACTAATCTCATTTTCAGGAAATGACAATTACTGCTACACTAGTGCAATTCTCTTAGGTGGCAACTAAATTTAATCAGATTTTCCCAATATGAAATAGCTAAATAAATGAAGCAGCAGAGAAGAGAGTAGTAGAATGAGAAAAAAGTACATTTTTATCTACAGAAAAGATGGTTCTTATTTACTCATCTCTTACAAACACTCCAAGAATATGCTCAGCTGAGCAATAAAATGCTGTAAGGCACTGAAGACAATAATCTCTTATGTATGAAACATTCAGCTGAGGGAGAAAGAAAATTATATTCCACATCTAACTTTGCTCATGTGACTGCATAAACGAAAACATCCTAGTAAAGACTAGAAGGAATTGAGGAATTTTAAATGGCTTTGTTGGGGTTTACTTTTGATTTTAGTCTGTGCAGTTCACCAAACAAACTAAAGTACAGCAACACTAAATGTGGGCATCAGAAAACCTCCACATGCCTTGGGCTGATGTGTTAACAGAAATTTCTCGTGGAAGCAGGGTATCACGTGGATATTGTAATTCAGATGTGTATATATGCATATGTGGATATACACTGTGTATGTTCACCCCATTCCACAGAAGCATCCTAGCACAGCCAGCTGAGCTAAAGACAACAATGGAATAGGATTAACCTGCAGGAAAAATCTTTGCTTTTACTTTTACAGAAACATGTCATTCCTCCTCAAAAACTTGTACTTCACTGCCCAGATCTGTGATTTACTGCTAGGCCAAGAACAACTCTTGTACTCACCAGCCCCTCAGATCTTTAATGCTTTATTCAGATGCTTTTCAGAGCTGGAGGAAAACCCCTGGGATAACTGGTAGAAAAATCAACTGAGACAAAGGAACTGTGTCCAGGAGTGCCAGCAAAATACAAGGGTACCAGAAGATGTGCAACAGAAGCCAACTACATCAATACAGAGATCTCTGCTGCTCAGTCTCACACACTTACCCAGCACATCTGTACTATTTGCATCTGCTGGGTATGTCAAGCATTCATCCCCTTGAGTCTCCCTCAGGTAATCCACCTCTGCAGACAGCTCAGACTGCAACAGCTTCTTCCAAACTTGCCGAGGACATGCATGTCAGATACAGAAGTTTTTCTTCAAATTACATTTGTGTGTGCCCAAGCCAAACAAGATTTCAGATCTGAACCAACAACAAATTCTGCCCCTGTGACAATAAACCCATCAGCTCCATGCGGCCTCAGGCTGCACGTGTTGGTTGACTGAGGAAGATGAGATGAAAAGCCAATGCCGACAGAGCTGTGACTCATCACACTCACCTCAGCCAAGACAGTCCTGACAAAAACTTCACAGGACCAGAAAGAGCAAGTAATCCTTGCTCATCACACAAAACAAAAGATAACAGACACAGAGATCTTATATTTTTAAAAAGAGCACATGATGGCCATGTGAAAGTGTGATGCTAATTATTTCAAGAATGCTTCAGAGTAATGGCCAAAAGGGAGACAGGAGAGAGACAGAGAGTAATTAAGGATTCATAATTATTATTTTTAACCAAGAAAGTTGGCTCAGTTGCAGGTCTGAGGCTCTCCAGGGCAGCTGGGGCTCCTCAGCAGGGATCGCCAGAGCTGGGCTCAGAGCAGTGTAGGCAAGAGCAGCATGACCCTGCCAGGCAGTGAGACTCCAGGCCAGCCCACAGAGCGGGAATGGGAACCTGGCACGTGGCCTGCGCCTCCTTTCATACCAGTTATTATAATGCATTACTGGCAAAGCTCCTGCAGCCATAGAAAGACAGGAGGAAAATTAACTCAGGTTTGATAAACACTGTAGGGTAAACATGATTTCAGATAGAGACAAATATAAATACCCAGTTTTTTCTTAAAGATACAGTTAACTTCTAGACAACAGCATTCAGATCTTAAAGCCATGAGGTCTCCCACACCTTTTCCTTATGTCTGCCTAAGAGGTCTGAGAAGGAGGTTTTTCCCCTCCTGTTTCAAACACAGGATCACAATGTCTCAGATGACACTAGAACAAAATGAAAATAGGGGTAGGTGTATTACTGAAAGCAGGTATCTGTTACAGCCCAGCCAATGAGTATCCTTTGCACCAGATAACCTTTCAGTCAAGATAAACAGCATAACCAAGGCAAGCGTGTTTGTAGGGTCAGGATACAACCAGAAACCCTAGCAGAAAGTTTGGAAAACTTCACCCCTCTGAGAGCACCCAGCAATACGATGGGCCTCAACTGTACAAATCAGAAGGATAAACACATCTCCAAGTTGCATGGATGATCAACAATTTCCACTGCTTTTGCTTGCTTGGAGCCTTGATATTTTGGCATTGCAAAATACTCACAAACACTCTCAGACAAGAAAAAGTAATGAAAGTAACAAAAGTAACCAGAAGAGAAAAGCATATCAGGACACCTAATTGTCACATAGTCTTTATAGAATAAGAGACAGTCTCTTCCAAACAGATAGCAAGAAATTATGAAAATGCAGCATCTGAAGAAATAGCAAGGTAAACCTCAGTTTACAAGTTTGGCCCACATCCTATATTTCATTAGTATGTTATAAGAAAAGATATTCTGAGCCTTTAACCGTGTCTCAAAATCATCAGCAATTTAATTTTTTGTGCAACACCATCAGGATTCTCCACTCATACAGGTGCCCCTCTCAGAGGGCAGTAATATTAACCCCTTGATTTTGACAGTTTGGGAGTAGAAAATTCTTGCTATAAATTACACTTGCTGTAACAGACAGTTTGTGCTGTTCCAGCCCAAGTTTCTCCCCAGCATGTTGTTGGTAAGGTAACGAAAATGTAGCCACTACTCAGTTTAATGCATTCTTTAGAGTGGCAAGATGAACTGCAAAAGGCGACGCCTCAGAAGGTTCTGATAGAGCAAGTATCAAAGAAAGCAGCCAAACACATAATAAACGAACATAAAGCATATCAAAAGACAGAAAGCAGTACTAAGGGACAACCCATCCACTTTGCTCCAAAGCCCTGTTTTGATGGGTAAGGATAAGATCTAGCAACCTGTTTCACAGAACAGTCTGGGTTGGAAGGGACTGTTAAAGGTCTCTAGTACAACCTTCCTGCAATGAACAGGGACATCCTCAACTACACCAGGTTGCTCAGAGCCCTGTCCAGCCTAACCTTGAATGTTACCAGGGATCAGGTGTGTACCACCTTTCCAAGCAACCTGTGACAGTGTTTCACCACCCCATTACAAAAAGCCCTTCTTCCTTATACCTAATCTAAATTGACCTCTTTTAGTTTAAAACCATTACCGTCTGTCCTATCGCAACAGGCCCCAAAGGGCCTTCTGGAGGGGAGCTGCAGTGCAAGAGGCTGCCATCCAAATAAGTCCCATTTAAAGCAAGACTAAACTCTGAAGACAAGGAGGGAATAAATCATCTGAGCAACTTCGGGCTAAAGCTAAATGCCAGGACATTTCATAGGATAAGACAGTCAAAATATACACAAATATTAAAAAAAAAACCAGCATGAATTCTCCATGAGACAGAACAACAAGAGATAAAGGAGGCCACAGGAAATACTGGTCTTGCTTCCAAACAGCGTGTACACAGGCTGTGGCGGAAAGGAACCAAAACATCCTCAAGCTCCCGGAATTCTGTGTTAAGCAAAGCCTTAAGATGAGGACGTTGCAGAGAGGAATTATGTGAACAGCAAAGAGACCAATTCTATAGTATCTGCTGAGAAAAATCACTTCTGCAGGACCTATTTACCTTGAGCTGGTGAATGAATCAGTGAGAGGGAGACATACACCATGGGTCCCCCTGCAACAGTCAAATTAACATCAAAAATTATGAATACCCTCCAGGGAATTTCCACTTTGCACATGCTTCCCCATTGCTTTACAGCACCCAAGTTTCAGCATAGAGCAGTAAAAAGACAAGAGGGCTCTGTCCCAGCTTACATTCCTATTAACACATGACAAGTCTGAAGATTTCAGATTCCTTTCAGGTGTTCATCCGTGAGAATCCACCCACCTGCATTCCTACCAATATCCAAGAACGTCCAGAGCACTAGACTGGCATCTGAACACTCCCATAAACACTGTGTCAAAATGAAAGCTTTTGCCTTGCTAGCTTTGGCCAAAATGATGTTAGCAGAGCATCTCACTGTTAGACCTGAAACTGAATCCAGGCCACTATCATTACCAGAACACCCAGATCAGTTTTCCACGTTGATAGATGCACAAAAATCTTGACAGGTATAAGGAAGAGAAAAAAATTCTTTTTAAAAGAAAGGTAACAAGATGCCAAAGATTGATCAGATCAGTGAAGGAAACCCACCAACCCACAGAGCAACACCTGTATTTGTTATTTGTCACAGTTATCAGACACCTTGACAATCTTTGCCATTAAGCAGCAAGGCAGTATTTCATGAAGGGAAAATGCTGACATTGAAGAGATCTTGCTGGGTGATGAACAAGTAAGCCGTGGTGGACATGGCTGAAGCAGAGGTTCTCCAAGGGCACAGTGCTCAGCAAAGCCAGCTTGCATTCCCATCTAGAGTGCAGCCTGCTGTTTCCCTGCCCTGAGACCTTTTCTGTCACACATGCTTCACAGGGTCTGCATTAATTTTTCTCTTCCCACATCTTCCTGAAAGAAGAACCTAATGCTGTATTGGTAGAGACAAGCTGTTATTATTATCTACAGGAAAAACAAAAGATACTCATCTCATCTGCAGCTTAGCATAAACAATGGGTAAGGAGAAGGGGAGCGGAGACCACACCGCAGCGCTGTCATTCTCTACTGCCCTTACAAACACCAAAGGTCTGAGAGCCTTGTCCCCTTTCTGCAGGCAGGGAAACACAGAGGCGAGGGTGGGACACTGTCCCAGGAAGGGCGAAGGCAGAGCCCAGCACCCACAGCAGGATCTACAGGCAGCACTGTGCAGCCAAGAGTTATCTCAAGCAGTGCTTCCGAGACATGGAGATCAGCACCTGGATGAATCATGGCTTCCCTCACATAAAAAGGAGAAAAGGAGAAAACATTTCCCATTCCACAGCCAAGCAATTTCAGCCACACCAAGCTCATATGATTTCAGCTACAGGGACACTGTGTAGTCGGATACAGCCCAAACCAGATCCAAGTTAACTGCTTCCTCAGACGTGGCCAAGAGGAGCAGTGCTGTCAGGGATGTTTACAGCACCCTCAGGGACCTACATTAGGACAGAGGCACTTGCCACGGCAGGCAACAGAGCGAGAGCTACCTGCCACCCTGCCTGTCCCACAACACATACTCCCCTCCAGGGTGTGTCCTGCTGGGACAAGCTGTTGTGGTGTTTTGTATTTGGATGCCAGCTGGCACAGTAACAGCCTAATTCATGATGAGGGCATGATACAACAAAGTGTCCATAGTTGTTTGCCTATTTTCTCTAAAAAGAAAAATCCACTGCTTGCCCTACAAAATAAAATGAAAATATCAGGCAAACTATATTTACACAGACTTTTGTGCAGGAACAACTAGCTAAGACATTATTTCAAAAGAAAGACAAAATCATTGAAGTAGACCCTTGTTTCACAACAGTTTCATTTATTTCTTTCTAAATAAACCAAAAACACACCAAAAGTTCTTGTTGAAATACAAAATTTCTTGTTGATTCTGAGGTGATGTAGAGAGGACTTGGAGGACAACAGAAATCTTTTGTGAAAGGCCACAGGAAAGAGCAATATGTTAGTGTCAGGTAAGAATTCAAGCAACAAATCTCATGGGAAATACAGGTCTCCAGAAGTTCAATTGCTCAGTAAGCTTCAGCTGCATGAAGAAAATGTTCAAGATAAACAAAACACATCAATTTTCAAAGTCAGGTTCGTGAGGCGACTCCATCAGCTCATTATGCTGGAAAACAGTGGTAGGAAAAACGTAGTCATTTCTAAATGTTTTGCCACCACTTCTTGCTTGACAGTACAGAATCACTTTTCACAGACAGCCATTTCAGACCTAAAACAAAATTAGATGTGCTATAGCCAGGATTTTTACTTTCTTCTGAAGGTCTTCAAGTTGCCTCCTTTCCAGCGCAGCTTGGCTGGCATAAAAGGAAGGATATGCAGCAATATAGTCACATCTACTTGCAATTATCTGTTTGCTTCAAAATATTAGCAAAACATCTTGGGTGGAGGAAGGAAGTGACAAATCATCTAAGGGGTGGCAAAAGGAGGATGAGAATTTCCATTACAAACTACTTGTTAGGTAGTCCCACCCCAAAAATATCATGATGCTATACTAGGATGTGAGAAAAGAAAGATCATAGCTTGTGTGTGTCAAATTGCAAGAGTAATATTCACATTATTTTAGGGCAGGCCCACATCCAAAACCTGCATGAACACCATCAACTCCTAAAATCCTTACAAGTGACCCTTGTATTTCAGTCCAGCTCTTTAGATCAGAGCTTTCTTCAGACATTGGAAAAGTCTTTAACAAATATTTTCACAGGCCATAAGCCTTCTTACTTTCAGTCCCAACTATAGAAATGGACCAGGAAAAGGTACAAAGTAGATTTTCAAGTATTTTTTTACTCTGGTAGATGCCCTATTAAAAACCCTCACAGTACTAAGAAGGTCTAGAACAAATAAATGATTTGACTCATAGATTAGATAACCATAAAATATTTAAGGATGAGAGACACTGACATTCATCAAGAGACTTAAAACAAGAGAATCAAGTCAGGCAGTCTGCTTTACAGAGGCCACCATTTGCTGTCTGGATCTCTAACCTACTTCAGACATGTGAAAAACTATCCTTCATTTTTCCAGATGAGGTAGTTTTTTTAAAGAAGTTAATCACTATTTAGGAAAAACTATTTTGAGCACATAGATTATGTTACACATGAAGTAACCTATACCTAAAAGCTTGCTAAACCAAATTTTTAATAAATGGAGGCCTATCGCTACATCATTTGATCACATACATTTATTCTTTTTTCCTTCAGAAACTGAAATCATAGGAGAATTTCAGTCTCTGTCTCTCAGTTTTCATGCATGAATAATAATTTTAAAAAAGAGCTGCCATTAAATTTTAAAATTTCATTGAGTAAGGCTAGGGTAGATTCCAGCTCACTAAACAGTAACCGGGCAATGCAAAAGACACATTCACAAATTCCCTCAGCAGATCCAGCACACCAGACAAATGTCTGCAGGTCTCCATCAACAAAAACAAAACAAAACAAGTAGTAAATTAAGCTATGCTTAACTTGATTATATGTAGCAAAAAAGCATGATTATTTCCTCTACCAAAAACATCAGGCATTCTGATAAACAGCAAGCAATGGCAACTAGCCAAAAAATGCATCGTAAATAGCACCAGCATTTTTCACTACCAAAAGACAACAGTGAAATGAGTTGGACTCCAGGAACCCAGCTGGGAAGAAATTTCTACAGAAGCACATTCATGGATTTTTAAGTTTATAATTTCAAACATGTACATATGAAAAGGTTAATGTTCTTCTGTTTCTTCCCTTCAGAGGTCATGAAGCAGGCAAAAATAAAGCACTCTTTGATACTATCACAGTCTACATGGAGAGGCTATTTGACAGTATGAAGCTGTCTGGAAAAAGACTAATTTTCTTTAGAGCAAATCTCAAAGTCTTCCATGAACTCTTCACATAATAAACATCTACTTCATGTTTTTCAAGACAAAATCTCAGGAAAAAAATCATTGCTCTAAAGTTTGTAAGTCCTTGAATTCCTGTGTTAAATAATAAGCATTAATCAGTGTTTCAAGTTAAACATAAAAAAACATATTTTAAGAAAACACGGCTTTGTAGCCTTTGCAGATGAATGTGCTTGGGTGTGTGCTTGGGTCTTTCCCCTCTCCCAACATACACGTGACCTTTTACATCCCAGCAGTAATTTTAAATAAGTCTTTAAAACAGCATCTTCTTGTCTTGCAGTGTGTTCTGGGAAAAATGAAAAAGTTTCAATGTAATAACAAATGATGTGTCAAGTTGTAACGATGTTTACTACATTTCCCATAAAGTTTAAGCTTTTCCATAGCAAAATCTCATGCTACATAAAGTTTCCATCAGTTCCTGTTCCGAACACTGTCCACAGACTCTCTCGGATGACATCTCACCCACACTCCTTCCCATCTATCCCTACTGCACAGCAGGGAAACCAAGGACCTGAAGAACAACTGCATGTCACAGGAGGACTGTGAAGAGCTGAACTGTGAGACTCATCCATTATATGGCAGAGACAAAAATACTTCTGCATTTCACGGAGAGGTCACCACGAGAAGAGAGAGCACCCGATTCCCCTGCAAGTAATCGAGTGTTATCTAACAGGGTCAGTATTTCAAACGGGGGATTGCAAATACACTGCTGGGTTGGTTTTTTCCACTTCCTCCCGCTTTTGCCATGGCTGATGGTGGCTGTGGGAAGTAGTGTGCACACTGCACAGAGCACTGCCTCCATCCCAGAACAAGCTCAGCCTGAGAAGCAATGCCAGGACACATCGTGCCAGGCTGGCAGGTCTGCTGAGCTCCCACCATGTCACACCTGAATGGCCCAGGGTTCATGGTGATCCAACAGTCATTGCTCAGTTTCAGCTCTCCCAAAGCATGTCAAAAAAACACAGGAGAGCAAAACAAAGACCACAAGACTCTCCCTTTCCAGGAGGCAGGCAAAAACCAAAGTATGGCATAGGTTTGGGTTTTATGCCTTGCTTATTGAAAGAAATTTCTCCCCACAGCCCTCTTCCTTCACTTCTTCCTTTGGCAGCTTCATTTAGTTGATGCCTGGGAACTGGGCTTCATTCAGCACCTTAAAATCTGCTTGCTCAGACTGCTCCTTCAGGCACTGGCAAGCTTTTTAACTAATACACACTTGCCTGTTAAGCTGAAGATAGAAATACTTATAAAATTAATTACATATCTAATACCTTGCTGGTTGAGCTGGTTTTCATTAACATCTGGAAGAAAGGCTTGGTAGCAGCTTGGCATTTTTGCCTGTTTCTGTGCAGGCTGTGCAGCTCTGCGCAGCTCTGCATGGAGAGCAGGGGAGGATTATCCACAGCCTGGGCACCCGCAGAGGCCACCTATGGCCACCAGTGACCTTCACAGTGCAGGAGGAGAGATGGAGCGTCGGCACCATAGCCTGGGGAGAGCAGTGGCGTGTTCACCATGACAACCAGGATGAGGAGGTTTTTAGCTGAGGAGAGATTAATGCCATTGCAACTGTAGTGGCCATTTACTTACCCCTGTGTTTTTCCTCACTCACATTTTAAAGAGAAATAGGAATCAAGAGGGGAGAAGAGAAGAGAAGAAAGGAAGGGATGGAGATGTAAGAGCTCAGGTCTGTTTGCAGGAAAAAGAAAAAAACCACAACTCTGTTCTGGTGAAAGAAAAGAATTAGATTCGTTATTTGAACTTCTGTGTGCATTCATTTCCACACAGCAAGCAAGGACTCCCAAAAATTCCCTAGGCAATACAAGTCTACAAATTGCATGTGTGCTTTGAAGCAAGCACTGAGTTTACAAGGCAGACGGAAAACATCTTCAAAGTCTCAAATGAAAGGATTGAGTTTTCCAGAGTTAAAGGAAAGTAAACATGCATGAAGAAGTCAACTTTTTTTCTGGAAGTCATGCCTTTTTCCTTTTGCAACTAAAAAAAGGATCAATATTTTAAAAATATGAATAAATGCTCACATAAGGCGTGTAAAACTAGGATCACAACAACAACAGCGACATTAATGGAGCTGACATTTAAACAAGAATGGGCAGAACTCGTTTGTCATTTTCTGGTATTTAAACCAAATAGCTGCAAGGGCAGCATCTCAGCTTAAAATACAGAAGTAAAACAGCATCAAAGTAGTCATTAACAACAAAGTAGCCTCAAGAATGACAACATCAGGTAATCACAGCTAAGAATATTGAACTGCAAAATTTGGAGTTGCATTATTTATTATGTTTGGGAATTTTATTTATTTATTTATTTATTTCAGCTTTGGCTAATTATTTCGAAGGCATTTGAAACTAGCTAATTCTACTGAATGTTGCTGAGAGTTCATTGTCAATTGAACTCATATAGGAAGGAAACAATGAAGTATCTGTCTCTCAGGAAGTATGTTAACCTTTAACATCCACAGTATGACCCTCTTCCTCCTGGCACAATGAAGGAGGAGCAAAAAACTGGACAGGGCTTCTGAAGAGCAACAATTAACACAGCAGAGCACAGAGCATCTGTACAAATGCCATATCCCACCTAGTCACTCCCATACACTTTCCATCCCTGTCTGCTGCGCAGCTCTCGCCTCACCAAAGACAGATCCTCTGCCCACACAGAGCCAATTATGAGTTTCTTAGTCACCAAGAAATTATGCCAAGCAGAATTTACCCTGTAACTTTCTGCTGGGGTGGACAACTCAGCTTCTCTTTCAACATGGACAGAGGCAGACAGTTTTGAAAACTGACAGCAATTACTGGGATCCTTGACCTTTTTAGGTCAAGAAATTTGTTGTATCTAGAAGTCAAAACTTTACCAGTAACATATGCAACATTTTATACGTGTACACATATTCTATATAAACACATATATGTGTTATATATAACACAAACATTTCGAAAAATATCTCCGAAGTTAGATTTCAGGCCTAAAACCAATTCAAACAATTGGAGCATATGAGAAAACCTTTCTGGATGGAAAGATCATCCTCCATCTGTGTTCTTTCAGCATCCTTGCACCTTTGTCACAGTTTCAGAACTCAACTGCTACTAGGAGTGGGACAATGGATTAGAAGTGGATCCAATGCCATCAGATGCTTCTTACACCCTTTCATTCGTGAGGGTTTCTGCAGGGAAGAGCAGGGGCAGTTAGCTGGGGACAGGCTGCTTGGGGTTTCTTCTGCCAAGTCTCTTCTGCAACTTGGTGTCGCACAAAAAGGGTAAGGATGGCTGAAGGGAGAGACTGAGGTACAAAGCACTGTCATGTCCTGAGTGGTAGAAATAGGCAATTGAACAGAAAACTGGTTTTCTGACCAGAGAACTGTGATTCTGTTAAAACAAGCAAACTGTGTTTACCATATATACGGCATTATTAAGCGTTATTAACGCTCTCTGGTATTCAAATTTGATGAGTCCATAGGTGAGATACATTTCAGCTGAGTATCTTATCCTGCTGATACTTAAACTGCAAAGACAACCAGACAGCTGCAGTCAACTATCACAAATAAATACCTTATTGTAAAATAAAACCACATACACCCTTTTCCTATGTAAAAAGTACTGTTTTGCAGCAAGTATTCGAAGTAACAGATTCTGTTCTACCATAACGTCCAGCAGGGAATTAGGGATCCCATCATTCTGTATGGCTATTGCATCACAACAGAGCAAGGACAGCATAGTACAGGGTATACACAGTATACAGTATTCAAGGAGAAATTACATATTATAGTTTCACTACATCACTGGCACAACATATCACGACCATGCCAGAAAAACTAGCTTGGGCTGCTCCAGTGTGTACCAGTGCTGCTGCTAAACAGACAGGGAGGAGCAGCTCTGCAGATGCTTTGGGCACTCAGGCTCCCTCCTTGGTCACAGAGCAGCCAGTTCTGCACCAGACACTCCCAGCCCACACTGGCTGCAGGGCAAGATCCACAGACTGGTCCTTAGGGCTGCCCTCCCCTAAAGGCAGATTCAGGTTTATGTGCCTTTTGAAAGATGACAAAGCTCCCAGTATGTCCAGTATTCCTTCTGCAGACACACAGCACCAGACTCTCCTGAGGCTGATGTGGGGAAATCCAAACACTAGCAAAATCCACTGCATTTCCATAAATCTCCTGCTAAGGTGTTTTTTTGGGTTTTGTTTTCTGAGAAGAGCAGCTGAACCACTGTGAAAGTCAGGTACCATGCAAAGCCACTGAAACACACCTTCTGTTAATGTGTGCTCCCGGAAACCCAAAGGCATTTTTTTACAATTGTTCTTAAACAAGCAGAGCAGCTTAACTAACTCATTGTATATCCTGCGCTGTTCAAACCTACGGCTATTGGTAAAGGCCAAACTGCTACATCAGGAAAAAATTACAGAAGACACAGCACTTTTAACATCTATGCACCTGCTGAACTTCAACGACAAGTCAAGCCTTGCTTATGGCATGTATAAACATTTAAGAGATTGGCATGACTACCATGAACGAATACATTCATTGGGATGCACCAGGAGAGAAAGAGGAACTGTGCTATTTTGTCTGGGATAGCTTTAATAACCAGCTTGCTCTGAAAAGCAGCGACAGAAATGCAAACCACCTGGTTTGGCTGGATGCCTGCTTTGCAGGGCACTTGACCCCAGGACTTCCTGAGCTCCCTGCCATACTGGATCTCTAACAGCCTGGATGAGTAACAGCCGAGCAACACTGACATGCAACACCAGGGTTACAAACGACTTCCTCTGCTGAGACATCTCCTGCTGTAATTACAGCCGAGGTGAGCAGCAGGGGCAGGGCATGCCAGCGCCCTGCATTCAGCACCACTTACCTTGTGTGCATCCATTAGCTATCCCAGACCAATCCTGCTCCTCTACCTTTCCCTTCAAGTAACCCCAAAAGTCTCTTTAGCACAAGGCCGAGCAAAGGAAAAAAAAAATTATTGGGAAGTGGAGCAAAACAAGATCATCTCATTGAGGTTTTGGGTTTACCTACAGGCTTCTTACTCATCCTTCAAGAACAGAAACCAGAGCCACAACAGCCAGAGCTTCCAGCCACAACAGCCAGGCAGCTTAACAATAACAACCTCCAAACAAGCAAGGTAAAACCAAATGAACAGCTTTGATGTCTGCAGCAGACCCTGCCCAAGCTTTTGGTCAGCAGCCTCTACCTTTCCTCATCACGGCTCATCATCTCCTTTCTGCATCGTCACCTCTCACTGGTCCCAAGCTTCCAAACCGTAAATTACCTGCTTGTACTTTTGCTTGGCTCAAAAAGGACCAGAAAAATAGGTCTGTGCAGAAGTGCATCAGTGAAGTATCATACAAAATGGATGGAAAGAACAACAAAAAGGTTTCCCCACAGCCTACAGCACAGATACATAATAAAAAAGGGTGCAAAGCTACAAGAACTTCAACCATAAACCCCATGATCCCAGTGAAGGCAGTGGCCATGCAGGCATGAAGCCCACCCAGGCACAGAAGGGACAGCCTTCTGAGGAGCCAGCTGGAGTCACTGTCCCCAGGTAGAGACAATTTGCGGACACGCAAACTGCTTTAGAAAATTAAAATACATTTGCAGTTACAATTTAGCCTTAATATCTCTTTTTAAAAGCTACCAAAAGCTTGTTGGGGATTCTTTTGGTATCATTTTTTGGTGTTGGGGGTTTTTTTAATCTCTGTGCCTCGTGAAAATGAACCTACAAGCACACTTCAGTATAAACAATAATTGGGCAGTATCATTGTTATTTAATAAGCCCTAATAAATCTGGAGAAGAGACTCACAAAGACAGTATCTCTCTTGCTTCTGCAAGGTTCACCAGGTAATTCATAGTCACGGTCAATAAGTTTCATTATTCCCCATGCTAGAGAGAGAACACCATTTTCCCAAATTTATTTGGGAGAAAGAAGGCGGAAGCAGCTTTAATTATATAATTGTTAGACTGTAGCATGGAACAGATTGACCTGCCAGACCTTCAGTTATCCAACTAGCCCTGCCAAGTTTAGAACTAGATGTCTTCCAGCGCTTCTTGTGAAAGTCGCGATTTTCTCCCATATTACAGTCCTTTTTTTTAATACAGTGATATAATCAGAGCTCCGTGCTTTTGCACAAATACAGTCTATTTTGTTCAAGCAAGGTCTTGAAATATAATTGAAGTTCTAGGGGTAGGTGAAGCTGATTTGTTTTGATAATGTTTCCTGTTTATAACAATCCTAAATTTCATTGCATAGAGGAATGAGATCATCACTAAGGCATGGAAGGAGGGAATTAGGATGTTTATAGCATCCAATTCATTTTACCTGAGCTTGGAGACTTCATCACTTGGCAAACCTTGAAAAATTCAATCTGCAAGAGCACACAGAAAATGCAGACAGGACATCTGTAGCTGAAAAGTTTCTGCACAGAGTAAAAGCATCACTCATTTTCCAAACCTCATTTTGTAAGCATTCTCTGAACATGCTACAGAGCAAGGAATAGAAGAGAAAGCTGAGAAGTTTTAAGAGGGAGAACTCATACTCTGAACAGAATTGAAATTTGTTACAGGCTGAAGAAGTAGTTCCCAGAATTTATCTCAGCAGAAAGCAAGTGAAGCATTTGAAAGCCATGCTATACCATCACAATTCTATAACAATGCCTGAAACCTAGACTGACTTCCATCCTCAATCCAGAAGACAGAGGTTAGCTTCTACCTGCCAAAATTAATCACATTCTCAGAGATCAGTCAGATGAAAGGTGGGATCTCACAGTACTTGAGAACAGCGAAGACAGAAGGACACAACAAAAAAAGCTCAACATTTAAACAGAGCATTCATGAATTTTCTGAATTGCTAAGTATTTTCCAGATAAAAAGCCTCAACTTGTGCAGCTTAGTTTGTGACTCCCATCTGACTGACAGAAGAGGAGACAGCAGGAGACAGTAAAAGTAGTTTTCAATTCAAGTGGAATAACAATGAGTGGGGTGAAGCAAAGTCTCATTCACTTTCACCAACTTAATATCAAATCCAGGCCACTGCTTCTTCTGCCAGACATTAGCCCACATTATATCATTCAGTTCTTTCATTATTAATGAAGAACAGCAAAAGAAATCATGGCACAAACACTGCTACGCTGCCTTATCTTTGGGGCCCTGACTGCTGCCCACATGGTTTGTTTGCCTTTGCATGGAAAATTTCCAAAACCTACCCACGTAAGCTATCTTGTGAGAAAGAACAGAAGTCAACCTTGCTCCTTGAAGACAATCCCTTTCTGTCTTCTCAACACTGTTCGCTTTGAACTAACGACACATCTGAGAATAAACATCTATAGCTCTTAACTTCATGAGTAGTTATTTCAGTGTGTGGCCAGCAAGGTCTGTTCCACTCCTGAGCTTCTTGGGCTGCTAGTGGGAATGTCCCACTGACTAGAAATAATGGGATGTTTCTTCTCAAGAGAGGGCAGGGAAAGTTGGTGGCAGTGGGTAGAGAAGCAGGGCCTGGACCCATTCCTGATCAGCAGTTTAGTGATGAACACATTCCACCAAGTCAGTCTAAGACTTTCTGCTGCGTTTTGCTGGGACCTAAAGAAAGCAGCAAAACCTTCTCAATGTCATGGTTTAGGGAAGGAACAAAGGTTATACCAACAGGCACAGAAGCAACAAGAACTAGTGAGACAGCTCATACAAGAGTTGATTTAAGATGTTGTAATATTGTTTTCCAAATCAGAAATACAATATAACCTTCGAAAGAAGGCAAGCTTTATCTTCTATTCATACTTTGATGTGTGACAACTTGCTCACTCTATTGTTCTCTGTAGAAAATTTCCAGTCTCTGTTTCTGTTTTATCTTTTGTTGTACTACTCCTGGCATTACTCCAGCTGTATTTTGACATACACAGTGTCATATTAAACACTGCGTTATGAAAGCAGCTTCAAAATCTTTCCATTTGCAGCAGAAGCACAACACAGCATTACACTTGAGAGCTGTACCTCTCCAACGGGATCAGCTTGGGAAGAGTTTACTCCCAGCTTACTAATACTTCATGTAGGTGCATATACTGCTTACACTACTCCTCATTCTTAAAGGTAACATTAGCTGTCACATGAGGTACTCATATGCTGTAGTTCGGTTTTGTACAGAGTAGTACAAAACGTAAAATTATTACTGCTCAGTATATGCACAAATCTGCTTACAGGTCTTTTAAAACTACCTTGCTAAAACTACACAACCTAAACATGTACCTTTTCACTTACAGAATGTGGAAGTAAGTAGACAGGAATTTTCATTGTTCCTGCTGAACACTGGGCTTCTCATTCTTCTTCTGAATTAGTACCTGTCCATCTAGAAAAACAGGCAGCTGTCACTTTATCATCTTTATTTGTACATCTACGCAGCCAGGACAGAATGTCATGCAGTGTGCCAAGTTAACATATAACGAAGGTCATTTGCAGATGAACAAAGGCAACCAAAACCCTCCACCATACTGTATTCCCCAAGTTTGTCACAGAAAATTAGGTAATGCTAATACACCAGGAATAGCCACATAGATCTGATTTCATGGACCACTGATCGATCCTTCAATACTAGAAATGATGGTGCTATATAAAAGCCTATTTATATAAAATTGTCTGTCGCAGTGCAGAATACCTCAATTACAGAATGTCCTTGCTATTAAGTGCAGCAAACTGATATGCAGTTTACGTGTAACTGAAGACAGCAGATTCATTTAAACTTGCAGCTAACATCATAAGCACGACATGAAGAAATTGTATTTTTACTAATTACAAAATCAGTAAAACCCTCCTTAGTGTCTAAAATAATACAGTTAACAAATAAGTAGTTGGCACCTATATCATGTTCTCCCCTTTCTTATAACGTTTAGACTTAAATAATTTCATCTTCAGATTACCTGAGCAGATTCTTGCAGGTACTTCTTCAAGCCTTGTTGGGAGGAAAAGAAATCCCTAATCTTAGTCACTAATAACAAATTAAACTAAATCTTATTATCATATACAAAAAGGAGCATTTCCTAGCTTCGAACATATACAGAGTACAAAGGACAGTATACATCACTTACAGTCCTGTCCTTCATGAAGGACTGGCATTTGTTTGCAACAGCTGTCAAATATACTGGTACCAGAATAAATCTATTCACAGTGATTTTAAAGGGATATAAATTATTCTAAACATGGTTGGATGCAAAAAGACAACTGTGTAACAGCTGAAAACATCACTGAAGAGGCTGGGACAGAAAGCGAGTATTAAGTACTTAGTCAGAAACCAACAGCACTGCCATCCCCACAAAAGATTAGATGGAAAATAAGGATATTTCACATACATGGTAAATGTTATTTACCAAAGGAACATCCTTGCCTCCTGTCCTCCCAAATGCCCAATGCACGGAGTCATCAGGAGGATAATGAATGCAGCAAAGCTCATCACATTAAAGCAGGAGGTGCTAGACAATTCCTCAACCTGTGCCATGTGATACACCCCCCATGATTTTCCATTTCATTCCTTCCAGCAACATCCTGAAAACCACTCCAGTTGCAGGCTATTTCAGCAGCCACAAAAAAAGACAGACTCAACCACAAGTGCAAGATTGCATTCAGAGGTTATTTTCCTTCTGGCAAGGGTAAAAGCTGGTGCAATGGCCCAGCAGGAGCTGTTCAGCACAGCGATGGAGGGCACCTTGATCAAAGCCATGGCACCAGAGTGGAAATACTTGGTGCACAGTGAGCAAAACACCTGTGGCTTGGGAAGGAGATGCAGCCCATCGGGATGTAGGCATGGGGCAACATGGCGAGGCTGTACCTGTGAGTGTTGTGCCAAAATCTGCCTCTGGCAGGGTGCCTACAGCAGGTACCAGACACCTCTGAGAGCAGGGGCATCTCCTGAACGTGCCACAACGCGGCAGCCACCACAGTGGGGCCACAGCTGAGGCTGGTCACGGGACTGAGCCAGTGCTGCAGCCAGGACAAGAGCTCAGGGTACTCGGCCACCCCATGGCTGTCACCATGTGCCCACTTAGGGGTGGAGGCCAAGCACAGCCACCACAGTGAAGCACCTGAGAAGCACATCCCAGGAGGAGCCAGCTGCAAAGCAGAGCAATGTTTTATGTGTCACTGCAGCACCACTCTGCCCAGCTCATTTCTGTATCTGTCCTCAGTATTATCCATCAAGCAAAAGACTTACTGATGCCTATCCCAAAAGGCACCCTGGTCTTTTCAAGGGATGAACTTCGAATGCCAACTCTTCATCAAATCTTTTCCACCCTCTCCAAGATGCCTCACATGGCCAGCTTCCAGCACCAGGGTGCCTCCTCCAGCATGCTTAGCTAACATAAGGAAATTACCAGGCATTAAGTTAAAAGCAAGCCCAAGATCTGTCTGTGCCATCACCATGCAGACTCAAGACACAGTCAATTTCAACAGCCTATTTCAGTAATCCCAGCATTAACACCAAAATTAAAGACAAAGTTAGAAATTAGGGGTGATCTTCCAAAATTCTAAATACAATCTGTATTAAATTACTCATCTGGATTAATACTTCAGTATGAAACCTCCAAGAGACGCTCCACCAGCACAGTGATTCCAGCCCAAGGAACTCATGCCAACAGACACATATGAAACGCAAACAAGGCTGTCTCTTGAGCATTCCCAGGATCAGGAGCCAACATCCAAGGGGGAAATGCTAGTCTGCTCATGGTAATGGCAACATGCCCATAAATTTTGGTGGAGCCAAGCCTGTATGTCTGCACATCTAAAAGGTAGTTCCTGAATGGCATTAATATTTGCCATTATTGTTATAGACAACTAACATAAACCCAGTAAGCTGTGCTGGGGGTTAAAAATGCCAGGAAGGTTTCATTAAAGTGTTTTGTGAGAGGTTAATTGTAAAAAGCAAGAGACATTCAAAGAAGTTGCTTAACAACCAGAGAAGAGATATTTCTCCTTATCCCACATGCAAACAACCATATTTTAAGTCAGTTCTGCAGGGCTTCTGTCTCTGCCAGCAGCAGATAAATGCATTTTCTCTGCTTGCTGCACATTTCTTCTGAACCTGCACATACTGTATAAACAGATTGCAGAGCAACAACACATATGCAGGGAGTTAATACCAGGCCTGCAAAACAGATGGCCCCACAAAGCCCAGACAGCCCTCCAAGCCATTACTTTGTCCTGCCATGTCATCTTCACCTTGAAAGGTAAAACAGGAATCAAAGAAAACGAGCAATGAATGTCTTTCAGAAGATCAATATTCCCTATGACTTGTTCCTCCAAATAAAAAGGAGCATCTGCATGCTCTGATAGCGTGCCAGGCCAGCTGGTCTCAGAAATCTCAGAACAGCACATGTTGAGGCACAGGTTATTCTATGGAGCAGTTTAGACCAAGGTGCTCATAAGCAGTTCAGGATGTGGCACCACTGCTCAGGTGGGCACAGCCTGGGCCGAGGGGCTGGCAGCAAGGCATCCGAGCTGCCCTGCAAGTGGTTTCCTCTTTCTGCTGGCTGTCAGGGTCACAATCAAGCTGACATTTTACATATGTATCCAAAGGTTGCAAGAGATACTGTGCAAAGCAAAATACTGTCACCTTTTTAACACAGCCTTCAGGGGGAAAATAATTGTGATTTAAAGGAGAGGGAAGACAGACACCAGAAATAAAACAGATAGGACCAACTAAAGTGAAATCACACAGCTGTAAGGCATCTTGCTAGAGCAGCTATATTGGAGCATCACTCAGGTTTGGGAGTTCCTTTGGCAGGCAGTGCTTGAACCAGCAGAGAGAACTGATTGTCACTTCCCTGGCTCCTAGGGACTAGGGAGCAGGAGCCCTGGCTGGTTTGGGGCAGCCAGTCTCAGATAATCCAGGTCTTCTATGCACTATTCACAGAAATTCCTGCAATGACATCATAAAACTCACAGGCCTATCACTATATTAGTCCTAACTTGTTTTATTACAGCACACAGGGATTGAATTTTTTTATTTATATCTGTATATTGAACACATTCCTGAACATTCAGTAACACTTACCTTTTAGAGACAGGATATGGCTTTATTGCTGTTTTAAGCCACACACCCAAATAAATTCTTTTTAATAAAATAGTCAACATTTTTAGAAACCAAATTGCAGCTATAAAAGTAGGTGCCTTCTAATAGCATGACAGAGTGCTTCACACACATATTTTAGCACCAGATACTTCAAAGCCAGACAGAATACAAAATACAAGGTACAGTATTTACGGTCCTGTGATAGAGAATGACTTTCAATGAGGAATTTCTTTGCTGAAACAGTTTCAACCAGGAAACAGAGGAAACTATCTGGAAGTTTCAGTGTTCGCAAAGCACTCGGGTGTAAAATCATCCCTGGCACATGTGTGTGCAGTCACACAAAGCATTCCTCATTTAACAAGAAATACCTGCTCTGCCTCACCAGACCTTCCCTCTGGGTGCTGGTTTTAGGGACACGTGTTGAGCTGATCCCCCTGGCCACAGCAGCTTGCCCACAGGCCATCTGCAGAGGCCCCCTCTCTCTACAGAAACCCTGCAAGGCAGCAGTGGTGCCAAGAGCATAAGCCAAGCAAAATCACAGCTGGCAGAAAATAAAGCAAAAAATAGCTCCAGAAGACAAGAATACAGCAGGAGGAAAATTCAAAGAAAGTAAACAGATGAAAATAATTATAAGACAATTTCAGAGACAGTCTTTGGGTGGTTTAAAAGGAAGCAAGACAAAGTTCAGGAAGGGAAAAGCAAAGGCAGCCAAAGGGTCTCAGCTACTCTGATAACAAGGAGAGAAATGTCACAGGGGATCAACGCACTGAATTTAATAACCATTTGGAGCCAGGATGAGGTGGGAAAGATGGTGTTAAGTTTTTTATGAAAGATTCGAGCATTGGCAACACAAAGACAATAACTCCAAACAGTGTATACTGACTTTAACAAGCTCTGGAGGAACACAGTAAGAGAGGAAGAAACAGCACCGTTCCTTTTTGAACAGTGGGTTCACCTCAGCCATGCAGCCCCCAGTGTGCAAACCTACACCTTTACAAAACCAGATGGGACATTCATTCTACATTCATAGGGAGGATGAAAAGCAAGGCTGAAGACTCCATGTTGGAACAGCACAGCCACTGGAAAGACAATTCCTAACATTTGCACAAGGAAATGCTATAAGCATGATGTCTGTATTGCTTCTTCCCAATGGAAACACAGCAGTGTATCATTCCTGTTCTCTACTCCAGTCCCCCCAGGAGATCCCTCTGTTTGGAACAAGCACCTGCAGTGGTTTCACTAGGAACTGACTGGAATGGGAAGGAGATCAACAAGCTCAAATGCTCTCAAGAATGCATTAAATCTATCTGTGAGACCCAGCCAACCCACTGAGGTAAAGGTAATATTTACAATGTGGTTTGAGAGCATGGGGTTCAAAGAAAGAACTGGCATCAGCCACAGAGAGCTCCTACCTATCACAAAAGCCTCTCAAATGACAAAATAACCTGTCCCAGGTATTTGAGGCATGCGGAAATCACGTTCCCTACTGTTCCTCTCGTCATCTAACTTGTCCTTTGTTTTCAAGATTAGATTTAATTCTCTTCACCTTGAAGGCCTCTCAAGCAATTACAGTGTCTGTTCTACAATCAGGACAAGCAGGTAAATGCACTCTCAAATCTGCTGTGTATAGATATCTGTTCTCTTAACTCTCTTAAATCACTGTTCCTTTCAGATGGAACTTATTATAAAGTTAGAAAGGCGCCAAATATATCAAACCTTTAAAATCCATAGCAGCAGAAATTCTGGTTTGTCTAGCTGCAGCCAGAAGAATAAAATATTCAAAATTCCGAATGTATAACAAATATTATAAGAGGTTAACTCCTTCATCTGGTTAGCCATTAAGCAAAAGTCTTTTTCAAGGAGGAAATCTGATACATGTCACACCCTAATATTAAAATTTCCGTTCAATCATCCTTCAGCTATACCAACAGAATCAAAATGTCCATAACAGACAGCTCTTTTAGGCCTCTTAAGAAGAAGCCTTCTTATCAGAAAACATCACTTTATCTCTACCCCTTCCATTCATTCATCTGTCTTGTAACATGCTGGAAATATTTATACTGGAACGCAAGAAAGCAACTTCAGTGCACCATTTAAGGATTAAAAATGCTTCTGAAGAGAAGAGTCAGTATCTACAAGCCATTGCTACCTTATAATGCTGGGTAAATTCAGACACTGTCAAATTCCTTACATATTTTAGAGTACATTTCTTTTCCTTCAGTTTTACAGCTTTCACTAAACTAGACAATGGAATATTTTTCCCCTTTGCATGCTGAAACTGGAATTGCTTGCCTTGGCAACAAAATCCTGTAATTTTTATCCATGCCAAAAGTGTCTTTCTTCCTGTATTATTGACCAAGTTTGCTGTAGTCATGGCAAAAGCTTGATCAGAAAGCTGCATCACTGGCAGAAAGTGAAGAGATCCCTTCTGAGAGTCTGCAAAGAAGAGTCACAAGAAAAGAGTGGTGAAGATACAGTGGTGAAGAAGTGGGTTCTTTTATCAGCTTCCCAGTTCAGAAACAGTTGAAAATTGCCCAGGTGTCAGCCTCTCTCATCACACTCATACGAGGAACAAGCCTAGCACTTACTGTTCCCTATTACTCCCCTCACCACTGGAGCAGCTCGCAGAAGTCCGGGGCCTTTATAGGGAAGTTTCTGCTGGTGGTGTGCAAGTTTCAAAAAATATGCACCAAGTCCCACTTCCCTGAACAGAGTAGAAAAATCAACAGCAGAGACTCCACTTCTCAGAAGCCCCAAGATTCTAAGAATCTACAGAAATTCTGTCATGCCAGAGACTTCTGGGAACAAGACATTTTATGACTTTTTAACATCACAATCCTCCCTCTCTCATATAATCAAAAAGGCTGGATGCCATTAAATACAGGGAAGTTCAACTGCTGCTGAAATTTGGGGAACCAAGATGCACCTCACCATACTTAGAGCTTTTAAAACATAAATCAACTATAACAAATGGTATTGTAGTTCCAAAATCTGAAAGAATACCAGCCTTCCCACCTCTCTGAATCTTTGTAAGAAAAAAGTAAAGATATGGGCCCTTCTTTAGGACATTAGGACATTTGTTTCCATGCTCTTCTGTGGCTTTCTTTTTTTAATTACCTTAACACCATCTAGATACCTATAAATCTATCCAACAAGTTGCTTTGTATACTTCACAATGTTGGCATTACACTACTTCCCTGGCTCCTCACTTCCCCCCTTTGAAAATAGGCATAACATTTGCCTGCCTCCAGTCTTGTATCTTCCCCGTCCTTCACATACTCAAAAATAATCTAAAATTTCACATGGCTATGGCTATTTTACATTTCAAATTTTCAGCCTTTTCTGATTGCATCCATTACTTGTATACCTTCCATATCATATAACTGATCTTTAATATCATTTCTCATCTTCAACTTACACCTAACATATTCATAAAATCATTTGCATTTTGTTGTGAGAGAAAAAATATGGGCTGTTTATAAGGCCAAAATGAATGGAGAAAAATCTCTTCATGAAATCATCAGAAATTATGAACCTCAAATGACATATGATACCTAAAACTATTGAAAACCAATGACTCTTGCTTGTACCGCCCTCAGCTCAGGTTTTTTGGTGGTGTCAGGAGAAAACAATCCTAGTTCTTCTGAAGCTAAGAATGAAGAGGATGATGAAACTTCAGCAGAGACCCAAGGGACTTCTACCAGCACACCCAAGGGAATGACTGCTGCAAAGGGAGCTTTAACTGCTACCTTTCATCTGACTTCACAGCACTGAAGACACTCTGGCAGTTGGCAAAAAAAAAAAACCACAGAGACTGGGCTAGAAACATAAATGGGGGTAAAATCAAGGAGTAAAGTCTAATACTTGGACTCTGTGACGCAAGCTGGGCACAGGGGAAAGCACAAACCACCTTCCACCACACTCTGAAAACACGAGAGGTATGAGGAAGGAAAAATTCTGCTAATATACAGGCAAGCGAGAAAGGGCTTTGCAAAACAAGGAATAACATGCATGGATCTAAAGAAAACCAAGCTTGAAGGCGACTCAGAAATCCAAAAAACCATATGTTAAGGATCTATACATGTACTATGCAGTGCTTATCTTAAAACATATGTGTGTGGGACCATGGGCCGTAGCACTCAAATGGAAGAGTTGCCATTAATATCAGCTTAGTACAGCATTGCCCATTCATTGGATTGACTCCCCTGCGGCTCGTGAAAAGCCAGGCCCAAGCCTGAATTTGAGAAAGTGTTACATACCTAAGTGAAGCAGCCCCTCTGCAGAATGTGCTGTCTGCATGGCAGCTGGAGCACAGGATGAGCCGCCAGAGTCAGCAGGAGCCACGCCAGCCGCTTAAAGAGGGAGCTGGATGGGAGGGCGGAAAAGTAGGAACGCCAGGCCGTAACCACCAGCTACACTTTGGGGTTAATAAGGAGAGGTGTCACTTGACTTCTGTTTCCCAGAGTGGGTAGTAAAAAAGCAGGGGGAAAAAAAAGAACAGTTGTTTTTCTATCATTTAAGAATTATTGCCTTCCTTTGTATCAAATACAGAAGCTGTGTGGCTGTGGCAGAAAAATCCCATTTACAGAAGAGAGATTAGCTGAACCATCACTTTCCTCTGCCTTAAGATCTAAAGTGAAAATCTCTTCCTCTCTCCTTCCCTTCCCCACCCTCAGGCCTCTATAATTAGTTGCATCATTATAAACAGTTAAGAGCATTCCATGACACTTCCAGACTATACAGTTTGTGCTCATCTATTTCTGGCCCTATTTGGTTGCCGTATCTTGTGGTAGTGTACTAAGCTACTCTTGTATTAGCTGTTCGCTAAACGGGCTCTAATTAAGACTAACAGCCCAGGTGGCAGAGAGAGGAAAGAAGATGAAGGATTACACTTACTTAAAAAAAAAAAAAAAGAAAAAAGAAAAGAAAGAAGATTGTTTGTGCTCTACCTCTAAGTCAAATTAACTTCAAGACTAAAAACGGGGCATATGAACTCAGGAGGCTTCACATTCCAGCAGCAAGAAAGCAGTTGTCTTCTCTCCTTTCTCTCATACTGAAGCAACTCAGACTCTCCAAACTGGCTCTTATGCTCTCAGCAAGCTTAAAGCTTGGCTCAGACCTTTGAATCCTTCTGTGACAGTCTACAGTGACCCCAGATACGAAAGCGGTTCAAGGGACAGCCAAAAAGCCAGATGATTAAAAATGTCCAATGCCAGGTTAGAAATCCATCCTTCACATTATTATGCACACTGAGCCAACAAAAGGATGGCCACTCCAAAAGGCTGAGACAGTTTCTTTCTTCTAAGTATCATATATACCAGGAAAATGACAAGATCTATTTGGAGTGTGGAGGGGCAAGTGGTACAGAGATTGAATGCTTTTCTCTCTGAAGGAGTGCTGAATCTTGTTAATTTTCCCATTTTTGAACTACCTTTCAAATTATTAAAGAAACAGATAAGAAAATAACAGTCCTGTTTAAAGTCTAAATTAGAGCTGATGAGTATTAACTGTTAATTATCACACTGATTCCTAATTTCCTGGCACTCCTATAGGATTAACCTGAGCAAAACCACTAATGCAAGAGCATTTTCTATTACCAGCACTGCAGCACTCATCCAAAGGCTTCCACCTTCTACAGAAAGGTGACAGAAAGCCTAAGTGACACAGTGACCCACGTAAGGTCTGGCAGAGTGTCAGAGACACAGAAGAGAACAACCTGTGGGACCAGGAAGGAAGTGTTGCTCCCTCTTCAGCATCAACTTGGAGGGAAATTTCTATGTAAACAAGGCAGGTATCAGACAAATCAAACATTTTCAGCCTACAGCACTGCAGAGATTCAGACCTTTCTGCACGGCACTTCCTAAGTAAGCAGCACGGTTAATTAATCTGTGTTGATTAATGGTGCTCTCTCACATCAAGAATTTATTGAGTCTGTTATTATATACAAGGTCATAATTGCCAAACAGCCACAGCTAAATACCATTCCTTGCAGTCTACCCCTTAAGCATCATAATGTAAAATTAATTGGTACTTGTTTGTTAATTAATATGAAATATTTTAAACCATGCAACATAAAACTTACCACTGCTCTTTTCTGAACAGACATGAATGAACAGAACTATTTAAATACCTTGGGAAGAACCTCCTCTTTGGAATCAGGGTGGCGTGGGGGGTGTCTTTGTTCTTTGTAGTGGGCTTTTCTGTGCTCAGGCATTTACCAGAAGCACTGTTCTTGAATAATTAGTCAGCAATTATTCTAGTTCCAAGGTGCACTAAGACAGACCAGCAAACTACACTCTTATGCAAGTATACGAGTGCCCACACCAAAATATCTCTTCAGAATAGTTATCTCGGAGGAACTGTTTCAGTAAATTTCCAAGCACAACTGAAATCAGCTCACAGCAAATGATCCAACTTCGCCTCAGCAACAAAGATCAAAAAGACACTTGAACTCCTTTGTCCCTTCTGGGATCAATAATCTCACAGGGAAAGAAAATACATGAAGAGATTTTGTTACTTCTGTATCTGCTTGGTCCTTCCCCATTTGCTTGGTCCTAGACAGGCAGCTGTACACAAGCCCTAGGAGAAAGCTTGCTCTATGCTAGAGCTTTTTGGAGGCTTCAGGCACTGAATTACACCTGTTTGTCCACTTCCTTTTAATTTTTGCCCCTACCACAGAGCCAACTGAAGAATTCCCCAGACAACTGCCTGAAAGTGTGCAGGTCTTTAAAGGGTTGGAGACCATGTGTCTGCACACAGCCATCCCTTAGGACTCACACAAGGGTTTTCAGACAGTTGTTTGGAGCTGTCTTCAGCCAGCCCCGCAGGAACAAGTGATGAAGATCATGTGCCTGCTCTGTGGTTTGCCATCATTTGTCTCTCCTTTTCCAGACAGCTGTCTAGTGAATCACAGACCTGCCTTGGAGGGCAAGAAGCATGCATAAAAACCCATTAAAGACATGCAAACTCTACCCAGGAACAGGAACCAGGAGATCCCAAATGCAATCTCTGATTAATGTGAAAGCTGTGCCTATGCCTGTAGGAAGAGGATAAAGGCAAGGCTTCTGTAACTAGCCACCCCAGGTAGCTGCACCTGCCAAGCCACAACATGCAGGTGCTCCTGGGCTGTGGGATCTCCCCACCAACAGTGGGCACATCCTCAGAGAACGCAAGCCTGGTTAATTCACTCTTGGAGCTACACGGGCTGGTTTAGCTATATGGCTGGTTTAGCTAGTCTTACCCTTCTCTGTGCAGGAGGGCAAATCTGTTTGGCTCCATTTGCTACCATTCGCAGAAAAGAATTAACACTCCTCTGGGAAGCAGGGGTGATGCACAAATTTACCAGTCTTCTTGAAAATGCTTCTGGAAGGAACAACTTCTTCTAATTGGAAACTAGATTATATGTCTATAAATATTTACCTGTAATAAGCAGAGCTTAGTGAGAAGACAGGGGTGGGGCTTCTGAATGGGTTTAAAATGCCTGCTTTGTATTCAAGTGGATTATCTGTGTTAGAATTGAATTTAAATGTATTGATCCCTACTTGAGGAGGTATCTAAATGACTCGAACATGGTATGGGAATCAGCCAGCACTATGTTAAACCACAAACATTTCTGCTGAAGACTGTGTTGTATCCTGATGAGTTTGAACAACGTGCCAACTATGACACTTGTTTAATGGTGTTTTCAACAGCTGGACTCAATGATCTTAAGGGTATTTTCCTTCCTAAATGATTTTATGATTCTAAGACTGCTGAGTTTGAGCCAGACACGAAATAGACCTTGTGTGAAATGTACCCAAAGGGCACCATCTAATCCACTGACAGTAAGTGTTCAGATTTGAGAGTCTAATCTCCATTTATCTGAACAACCCAGCTTCATGTGTATGTGTGCTCCACGGCAGAGTCAGGCAGTGCTGGATTATTAGGACATTTAGGCTAAACAAGCAGCATTGCTGCATAACAGGCTGATCTCACTTTTACCATTTGTGCTGCCAGGACACAACACTAAGCCTAGGACACAGGATTAGTGACCAAAGACAGTCACCCACGGCAATCAGCCAGAATAAGTCTTCACCTACCAGGTGACCTAGAAACCATTTCCTAAGAGAGCACTTGCTCTTAAGCAGCACCAATGCTGATTTTACACTTTATAGAACAAGTATCTAAAAAAGCCAGTATGTTCATTGAATTTAACACTGTACTATGACAACTCATGCCACCATTCATTTCTCACCTTGCAACATCATGAGATTGGCATCAGCCCACATGGTAAACAGTGTTAAAACAATCTGCGGGAAGGAAGGGCATCACTGTGAATCAGCCACTGAAAGAGGTAAAACAGGATTTGGCTCTTGCTCTGTCATCAGCTCCCTTCTCAGCCTGACCTCAAGTCACAGAGTTTCTCTGCACCCCAGTTCTCCAGCTGTGAAAAGGGTAACAAGCACCTTCTCTTGGCAGTGGCATCAGGCAGCAGCACTGCACCTCCAGCTACACAGTGCCTGCCTTCTCCTCTGCCTCCTCCTATCATCCCTCCTGCTCTCTGTCTCAGCTCCCCAGGGCAACTCTTCTCCTTCCACCTCCCTCTCTCCGAACTCTAAAGCCACCTTGGCAGCTTTGTAAAAAAAAAAATCTCAGATTTGTGACCAGCCAAGGTTATTTGAGCCACAGGCTCCACCTGCAGAAAACCCCACCAGAAGGAGGGCCACATCTCCTAAAGAGGAGCACGATTATGCATATAGCTAAAAGATCAAGGCTTGCTTACACTAAAAGAAAAAAAATCCTCATACTAGGCTTGATTCATGCCATGCAGGGTGCAACAAGATCACTAACCTAAACCTGCTTCTCTCAAACAGAAGCAATGGTTGCAGAACCTGGCACACCACATTTACTTGGTTGGTAGAACACTTTGGAAATGTTCCTGGAGTCAATGACTAAATAAATCCCTCTTATAATTTTAAATTGGAGAAAAGTGCTGCATGTTGTATTGGCAAGCACATTAAAACAGCTGGAAGCATAAAGACAATATGGGGTACTTCAGGCCCTTGTTCTTTCATTTCTTACCCTTGGCATGTTAAACAACTAAAGATCACACTGAGCAAGTCACCATTTTACCAGATAATACTGTGGGATTCTAGCTTCAAGATGCCAGGCTCCTTGCTGGCACCAGCTCCCACGGCAAGAGGGCTGGCTCCAGCAGTAACACCAGCCCAGCCTGGTGGCCTGTGGACCCACCTACTGCAGCCAGGAAGGCCCAACAGCACAGGCACAACTTTTCTGTGCTGTCTTATTGCACAGAAGACAAAAGAAGTAACCATTATTACAAAAAAAACACCAAAGCAAACACCTAAAGAGGCAAGAATAAAAACACTAGTGAAAAGGACATGATGTCCACTTTTATCTCTTATAAGTATGGGAAAAATTCATACATAGAAGCACAGCAAGGCACGTGCTGCTACCAGTGTGTTACTATAAATACAAAGCAGCTTCTCCATATTCCTGCAAAGCTGGTCTAGATTTGATACACCCAAAAGCAAAACTTCATTTGAGGATGAGATTCCAGAAGGCAATGTGTGGCCCTTTCACCTTGGAAAAGCAAGAAGCAAGAAGCTTATCATGTTAAAATGATGCTATGATAAAATGGGCTATGTTCTCCATCTGAATGGTATTATCTACATTATTAATGATGAAGTGCATATAAAAGCTTATTAATATTCACACTCACTTCCTTTCCCAGCAATGATTTGATCATATTTAGAATGTGAAAGCTCATGCACCTAGTGGTGCAGTTGACTGGCACTTCAGCTGATATACTGTAGATAGCAATACTTGATTTTTACATTTTTACTCTTAAATTTCTGTAAGTTACTCTTTACTTCTGGTAATACTTCATTTACAGAGACATATAGTTAGAGGTACACAACCAAGCAGACACTAAACAACTATTTTGCTACAGCTTTTGCATGGACAAAAGACATTTGTTCAAGCAACAAGTCTATAAAATTACAAAGGCTGCAAGATGGGGCAAAAAACCAGGCCATATAATGAGATCCAGAAAATTGCCAGAATAAAAATCATAACACTTAAACAGCAAATTATTCATCACTAGAGATTATCTGCAGACTTTGTGCCTTTAAGGATATCAACACGTGGTCCTTGAAGCAATCCTACACATACATAATTCAATAGCACAAGGGTTTTCCATAAGAAAACAATTCCTTTATGGAAAGGAGCTGAAGCCTTAGCTCAGTAAATAGATGCCATCAGGTACATCAGTTAAAACTATATGCAGCAGTCAGCTACTCTGGTTTTGCCTACTTCCTCACAAAGATGCAGCAGCATGCAGCTGCAAGGGAGAAGCGGGGCTTTGCGAGGGCATTCTCCCCAAGTATTCTTTTAAAAACAAAAGAGCAAGCCTTGACAAATAATTACAGCACAAAAATGCACGTCCGTATATAAAAACCAGCTCATAACACGAAGAACAAACATCAAGCAGACAAGCCTGCTAGGCCAGGATGTTCAGCACTGCATGGAAGAAATTCATCCAACAGCCTCCATTTTTGGTGGTACATCTGTAGACAGGAAAGATTTTCCTTCCCCCAAAAGCAAAACACATGCAAATGTCTGTCATCAAAAAGCACACCCTCTTTCAGAATGTCACAATAACCTAGCCACAACTAAATGCTGTAATTTGTTGACCAACTCCTTGCAGACTTCAAGAATGACCTCAAACCCTTGGTTAAAACTGCAAAATAATTTCTCCCCTTTAAATGTAATTTTGTAATGCTTTGATTCCCACCCATCACCAGGCTGAAGGGTTCCAACAGCATGCTGCTACATGTTTCTATTGCAGCAAAGAAAAAAAGGCTGAAGCCACAGACAGCAGCTGTGGGAACTTGCCAGCCCAAGTTTTCCAGCTAACAAAAAAAGTGACAAATGACAGATATGTACTTCTGGAAACAAAAAAATCTAATTTAAATATGGGAACAGCCCAAAAAATGCACTAAATGCTTAAAATACAGAGGTAGTCTGTCAGCAAGTTTAGCTCACCTGTATGTTCTGCAACACACACAAATATGTGATGTAGGGCATTCAAGACCAGCAGGAATAAAAACCAGAAGAAATGGTCAATGCTATCAGAATATACTTTGAAACCTTTGCCTAACAGGCTTACACCTACCTCCTGTAGGCATCTGTTGACGCCAGACTAGCATTAGTACCTGTATTAGTACCACTGAAAGGAAAAAGTTCTGGACAGAGATTAAAAAGAAGCCTAAAACTATAATATGTTAGTTGAAGCATTAGTTATTAGCTGCAGACAGCAATAACCTCAACAGTAGCTCCTAAAGAGTAAGCTGCTCGTTTCACAAGCAATAAACTGTTAATGGTGGGGCAGCTTTAGGAAGGGGAAAAGGCATTTGGCCCGGCTCCTCCCTGAACAGACCGAAGAGCCAGTACAGGGAACCCCTTCCCATCACCAACACATTCCAGTCCCTGCCTCTCTTGGCAACAAACAAGCAGCATCAGCTACACACAGACCTCTAGAAACAACGCTTAGAAGTTTTCTTTGCTTCCAGGGATTTGTTCCCCAGCCCAGCATGTGACCGACAGCGCTGCGTGGTGCTGCTGACAGAGTGACACCGACCTGAAATCGTGCCTCAGGGGAGGCACAGCACACACAGCCACCGCGTCCAGTGACCAGCCAGCTCCAGCTTGGGCACTGCTACTCCCAGGTCACAGAAAACATCTGTCCAACTCGAGCAAGGATCCAGATAAAAACATCACCTTCCTGGAATCAAGCCATTACACAAGCACCCAAGCTGGGAGCAATGTTTATTCCTCTACTAAATGTAGCCATGACAACGACATCTTCATTTAAGAGATGAGCAGGGAAAGGTCATGAGGCACTTGTCAGGCACGAATAAAATACCACACCTCAAGAGAGTACAGGCGGGTAAGTTCTGCTGGATGCCATCTGCAATTCAAGACAACTAACACCCTGACATGACAGGCACACCCCCCTCAAAACAGCCGGGCCTCTAGGCACAACCACTCCAAACCTTTCCAGCATTACCAAAGAGCAAACTTCTGGAGGATTTCTCTGCTAAGGAAATGTCTATGACACACTTGAGCACACTACACCACGCCAAAAATCCTCCTGACTCAAGTGCTTCTTTCTTACCTTGAAACAAGTTACAAAATTATCAGGAAGTAAAACATTGCAGAAACCATGACCAAAACAAACAAACAAACAAAAAAAAAAAAAACAAAACAAAAACAAACAAACAAAAAAAAAAACAAACAAAAAACCAAGCAGCAAAGCAGCTTCCTTTTCCAGCCTCTTGCTCTCTTTGGTGACCCAAAGTCACCTTCTCTGAACAGGACCATCCCTGGAGGGATTTAGAAGGAGTGTAGGGACATAGTTCAGTGGTGGTCTTGGCAGTGTTGGGTTTATGGTTGGGCTCTATGATCTTAAAGGTCTTTTCCAATCTAAACAACTCGATGATTCTGTGTCAGAGCTAAGGTGTCATCTACACCAAAGGGCAGCAACAATCACTCCTACAGGTCTGAACAAGACCAGGAATTCTGGCACATCCCATTTTTTCCAAAGTTTTTATTTCATTTTTAAAAGCATAGAGCCATGTCTCACAGTATGCATGATACCTAGGAACATCGCGGCTCTAGAAAGACAGTGGCAGCCCCAGTGGAGTTATTTTGGTCCAACCACATTTTCATTACACACAAAATAATAGAGACACACTCCTGTGGGTAAATTCCTCCTCCTTCCTTCCCCACAATTACCTTAGTTTTGTGGCTGAGATATTTTGTACTAAAATGGATTATCTCTTTCTGGCTGTGAGCCCTTTCAAAACCACTTAGAAGACTGCAAATTAGTATACACACCTTAATATTATCTAGTCATAATATGAGGAGGGGAAGAATCGTGGCATCTCATGCCACACAAAAATAACTCATGGGCTGCCTGTGGCCATAGGGCACAAGTTCATTACTCTTATTTCAAAGAGCAAATTCAGGGGCATTTTCTCAGGTGTTTTACTTTTCAGAGAGAATGTCTTTCTGTGTATCCTTTCTTGTCAACTGAATGATTCTGAAATAAGTCAGACACACCATCACTTGGAAATGTAATTGGTTTTGTTAGGAGACTATTTGTTACTGTTATATTCATTTTGGTTTTAAGTGTGTTCAGACAAGCCCAGCCTTTGCCCAGTGGATTTTTATGATCTTTGACATCTGTTTAAAATTATTTAAACATCTGTTTAATTCTGTTTCTCTGTGACCATAATAAAAAGGATCCTGATGGTCAGCAAAAGAACTGTCAAACACAGGAAAACATTTGGGAAAGGGAGAGAAATGGTCCTTTCAGTTCTAGTCACACTACGTTACTCTCAGCAATCAAGGACAACAGGTAAAATACCAGGAGACAGGATGAGGGTTTGCAGTTAATAGCAGCCTAAGTACGTACACTAACCACTTATCTGGGCTTCATTACCCTTATGCATGCATATGCACGCTTGTAAGGGCAGCCTAAAAGTAATTCTGTTGCTTTGTACATACAGGGCCTGGGCTGGTGACACTGAAGTCACAGTAAACTATGATCCTCCAGGTGCACTGGCCCAAAGCTAGCTAGAGCCTGTGTCTGTCTTAGATTTACAGCAAGCTTCTCACCGAATTTGGCAGTGTGGGCATGAAACCACCAAGCACTGCACCTCTTAAAAGCAGCTACACAGGCTGCACTTCTAGGCAACTTCCCATTTTATTTTTATTTATAGAAAACCTTCTCAGTGTCTTTCAAAGACAGAATGATACATTTCCTCTGCAAACATGCACAACTACAAGCAACAATAGGCAGTGGAGAGCTTGCATCAGCCTCAGATGACAGACATCAACACGCAGGATGTCCCCACGCACGCCCCGCTCCGACCATCGCTGCCTCTGACAGGCACAATGGGCACCTTTGTGCCACGGAGGTGAAGGCACAGCTGGCATCCCAAATCAAACAGCCATGCACAGAGCGACTTTGTTGGCTTTAAACAGAAAGAAGAGGACAGAGTTAGCTAAAGAGACAACCTGCGGGCCTGTGGGCACAGCTGGCACCTCTGCAAGGAAGGCCCCAGCTGGCAAGATAAGACTGAAAATGAGATGGAGACACTACAGAAATTTAAGGTTCTTCCAAACTAATTTTCCAAAAGCCAAATCACAGAAGTTTACATATAGAATTATTTTAAGATATTTTACCCTCTCACATAGCGCTGACAGGAGCAATGGTCTGTTTGCTGCCCAGAACCATCAGTGGAAACCCTAAAGATGAAAAGCACACTCAACAGGACATCAGCTACCAGGCTTTCTCTGGAAGAGTTCGCAAGTAGCAAACAAATAGTTCTCAAGAAACCAGGTTACTTGGTGCAAGTATGAAGAATAAGCTGGGCAAAGAACTGCAGACAGCAAGCAGGGAGAATGGCGGCAGGAAGAACCCTACATCTGCTGATTACTCAAAGGATAAGAGAGGTGGGTCCAGGCAACAACTGCTGCTCAAAAAGCAGCTACAAAAGTCACAAGCAGATCAATACTTTTACCCTTTGAGAGCGCCACTCACACCTGAAAGCCTCTGGCTGCTCACTTGTTGGAGCACTTGTCTTCTGCTCCTTCTGAACTCTAGCTTAACTGCAACAGCTAGAGGCTTTTATCATAAACAACTGTACCCTCACACAATATAAAATACTAATGCTTATTGAAATGGAAAAGGTACAGCCAATAACTTGGATGGGGAACAGTAAAGCAGTAACTCTTGGAATTGAAAAAAAAAAGTTTTTTCAGTCCTTAAAACAACTTGCAGGCTAGCTGTAATTAATGTTCACTGTAGAGATGGTTAAAAAAGGACCAAATACATGTGTTAAAATTTAGAGCAAGTTTTACAATATTTGAATATGACAACAGAAATATTTAGAATATCAGAATGTTTACAAATGCACAGACACCGCTATGCACAAAGATTATAATCCTATGAATTGGTTTAAGTTTTATGAATTATTTTAACTTGTTTTCAGCTTAACATTTAGTCATTCAAAAGTGGCAGTTACATGCCTGAAAGAAATTAGTCTAGAAACAAATGATGGTAGAACACACTTCCTGTGGTTAAATCACTTACAGGTTTCTCTTGGCTCAATTGATGAGCTAATAATTACCATCACTGGAAGCAAATTCAAGTAAGCTAAACTAATGCTAAACTCTTAAACTAAGCTCTCCTGCCTAACGAGTGAATGCAGCCAAAAGAACTGATAATCTCTTTTAACGTTTAAGTGTAGCAGTACTTTAGCACTTTTCAGCTATATCAAGAAAGCAGCAACAATTAACATCTGTCTGTCTTCAAAGCCTAAATGAGAAGTGGTATGATTAATTTCTCATCTGTCTGAATGCCATCTTTGCTGTTAGATACACTTGGTAAGAAAAGCCAAGCGTGGAAGCAAGGAGGAAAGAGATCACTTAAGAGAAAGGCATGTTTAAGCTCCCAGCAGGGAGGTTCTCTAGTCATATCCTACATGATGCTCTCCTCACTGGGGTCAAAAAAGTCATGGGTCCAGAAGGAAGCATGTGCTACAGAAATCCCAATGACAGGCAGAGAGCTCTTGGTTTCAGAGTCATCCTTCCCTGAGCATCACAACTAAGACCTGAAGCACCTCACACTCAGTGCACAAAGAGCAGCCTGCACTCATAGCAGCCCAGGTTCTGACTACTGCAGGGGCGGGTGGAATGTCCCCCATATTCCAAATTTCACTGCAGGACATTGTGAGCTGTGGCCGCTGATATTTAAGGAAAAGGAAACCATTTCCTGAATCACTGCAAGTTATCACTGTCACAGTTGCCTCAATCTTCAAGAGCAGGAAGAAATGCAGGAGCCTGCTCCCACAACCCCAGCGAGTCTGAGCACACGCAGGAGTTGTTACAGGAATGCAAATCTTCCCAGGCACATCATTCTTCGGTCCAGATTCACCTCTGTTTTGACTGAGTCTATCTGTAACCACATGGGGCTGCTGCTACTGTGCCTCCCTCAGCTAAAGGTGGGCCAGCCTGGGGACAGCACTCCTCCATTCTGATGCAGATGAGAAGTAGAGCTTGCCCTGATGCACACAGAGCTGCTGCCCCGGTGCCTTGGTTACACTGCTCAGGCTGCAGGTGGGAATGGCTCCACCAGCAACAGCTCCAAGCACACAGAAATGGGCACACAAAAACTTCTGCTCTCGCTTTAAGAGGAAGCACCACAGCCAGCTTTGAATGTATCCTCCCCCTCCTCCAGTCTCTCAGAAGCGAAAGAAAAAGATCTGTTGAAGAAAATTAAGGAAATAAAAAGAGATCCAGTAGGATGGGCACAGGTAGACCAATATATCCCTCTGTAAACAACAGGAAACATACGTCCACAAAGAAAAATTATCAGCCTGTCTTACTAAGTCCCAGGCCACAGCCAGACCAGGAACAATGATAAGCATTCACCAAAATTTTGAGCATTCTCAAAGTAGGCACACTGCAGGGGTGTCACAGCAGCTCTAAGGAGCCTCCTCCCTCTGCTTTAAGGGTTCTTAGAGTAAGACGAAAAGAGAGAACCCTAAGACAACAGCCTATCATTTTTCTACAGCATTACAGACCCCATCAAGATGTGATCTACTTGACTTAAATCTATTTTGACTTCTACTGCTGCTGCTGAAGCAAAATTCTCACTGTAAGATGTCAGCAAAGGTTTAAAAATGCTAAAGGCAGTAAATTCAAGGGCTTCACTAAACATGTAAAAAGCACTAAAATGGTACAATTTTGGTCCTTTGTAACACATGTATTTTTAATATTAATGCTTGCTGTTTGGATTTTTAACACATGGCTCCTACCTGAATCTCCTTATTTACGAGACTTGGTCTGTGCACCATGGGGTGGCGAAGCCTCATGGTGTGAAACATTTTCTTTGCCAGTCATAAGCACCACATCTAAAGATGAGGATATTCAAGGGACATGTCAGGAGACAGCCCATAAACACTGCCTTCTGTTACACATGAAAACACATTATAGACTGGTCCCACAGTATCGCTTTCACTTTAGAAGCAGCTTTATCATTTTCTGCTTTCAAAACTCTTTTCAATGTGCTATGTGGCAGCTTTGCGTGTGCGTAAGATTTTTTTGGAAAAGCATAAATAGACTGCGAGCAAGGCTTGTGATCTCCAAGTACGGGTATTTGGAGAGGGGCTGGCTGCAGGCAGTCCTTCTGAACCCCACAGGAAGGGTCTGAGGCTTGCAGGACACCCACGCTGCACATCACAGGCAGACCACGCTGAATTAAAAATAGCAGATTAAAGCACGCAAAGTGTGTAACAGTTGGTAGAGTATATGGATAAATCAGGATGTGGGCGTCATAATATCAATTTACTAAATATTTATAAATGCTTCTAGCTACCAGTGATAAGAAATACTTTAACATTGATTACAGCTGTCTGGCCACTGCTAAATTTAACACGATCCAAGTGTTTAATACTACGGGTTTTTCTAGTAGCCTGTGAAGAACGGCAACAGCGTATCCGAAGAGGCACTTCCTAAGTAAGAAGGCGACAGGAAAAATGATTTCTACGTATGGTACGGCAATAAACGATGGAGAAACCCAAAGGAAGGATAGGCAGAGCCGAGAGGCCTTTCGAAACGAGCCGACATCCACTTCCATCCCACCCCACCGACGGGAGATGTCAGGGTTTCACCAGGGACCGCGGGGCGACAGCTCGGCGGGGACGGGCGAGCGCCCGGTACCGGTACCGGCTGCGGCCGCCGCCGCGACCCCGGCGAGCTGCGCCCTGCCCGGCCCCGAGCCCCCGGCCCTCCGCACACAATGTCCGCCGGGAAGCGAAGAGAAGCGCATCGGCGGCGGCTCGGCGGGCGGGGGGCAGCGGGGAGCCGGCACCACACGGCGCCTCCCGGGAAGGGGCTTCCACAGCCGCCCCCGGCAGGGTGAAGGGCCGTCCCCGGCCGCCGGCACCGCCGCGGGGGCTGCAGCTGAGGCTGAGCCCGCCGCCCGCTGCGCCCGCTCCCGCCCGCCCCGCGGCGCCCACCTGGTCGGCGAGCTTGAGCACAGCCATCCTCCGCCGCGGCTCCCGCGCACATGCGGCTCCCGCGACGGGCGGCGAGCGCGCCCCACGACCGGCGCTGCTGCGGCGGCGGCGGCTCCGCTTCGCGGCGGGGCGGGGGCCGCCTCGCCTGGTCCGGCCCAGGAAGCAGGGGCGGGCGGGCGAGCTGCCGCGCACGGCCGCGCCGCCACCGCCGCCTGCCGCCGCCGCCTTTGTTCGCGCCGGCGGCCGCTGCCGGAGCGCAGCAGAGCGAAGGCCGCCCGGGGCTCTCGGCGCCCCCGCCCCGCCGGGCAGCGCGGGGGGCGGTGCCGCCGGACCGGGCGGGACCCGCACGGACCCGCCCCGCGCCCCGGCCGGGGTCCCCGGGCACCTGCTGCGCGCCGGGGCACCCGCAGCCCGGGCGGCCGCGGCCCCTCAGGGGCACGGCGCTGTCCCTCGGGCCGGGGTACCCGTGTCCCCGCCGCAGGGACGCTGCCCCGAGGGCACCGTGCTGGCTTCACCCCTGAGGGCCGGAGCTCTGAGGGCCCGCGCTGGTTCCCAGGGCGCTGAGGGAAAGCAGGGAACGTGCCATCCCAAGCCCGGGTAGAAGGAGAAGCCGAAGCCTTAACCTCTCCCTTTCTTCCATGTGTGCGTGCAAATCCATTTGTCAAATCCCATACAACACACACAACTGTTCGACAGGAGTCTTTTGGGGTGTTTTTTTTACCTCTTTTTGCAGTAGCTATCTTGCAAAAATCTGGTAACTCCTGACAATCCAAGTTTCTTCCTACTCAATACACTATTTCACTTTTCAAAAACTAACATACTAGATAATAAGCACAGTTTAATAAGCAAGCAAACTAGCCTCACAGTCCCTGCCTCATGCTGTAGAGGAAAATGAACATCATTCACTGTTCCTGTTCAGCTGACCTGGGGGAAACTTCAGTTCCACCCTCAGAGCTGGCTGTCAGCGTCACTCGAGCACCAGCACACAGCCAAGCATGCAAGGCCAGGGGCTGGCAAGGGGAGGGGGGGAGAGGAAAAGAGGAAAAAAACCATGAAGGGGTAAATTTACATTCTTTCTTACCCCTCAGAGTTGACAAGCTGAATCCCTGAAGCATGTGATTTGATTAAAATCATTGGCACAATGCACAGCAACAGGAGTTACACACATGCTGAAGGTAATGAGGGTAATTACATTTTTTCCAAGGACATGTAAATGAAGAGCAAAGGACTGAAGATTTCTTCTTCCCCTCCTCCAAGTCACACAAAGGCCAGGTATTTTCCCACAAGTTAGATTCTGCAGTAAGAACCTCCCATATGCTGCAACACATCCAATATGACAGTGGTTTATGACTTTTCAACTGTTAATTACAGAATGAGGTGACTCTAAGTAGTTAAAAAAAAGGGAAGTGTCTTCTATGGAAGAAAACCAATCCAGGAAGGAAGCAGGTGTTGGTCTCAGGCTTTTGAGGCATCATTATAAGTGGGGATTAAAAATAACACGTTACAACACGTTTTGACTCCAACTATTTTAAGGGGGTCTTAATGGTAAAACAGTGTTAATATAAATCAGTCTTTTAAAGAAAAAAAAAAACCAAAAGAACAAGAAAACACTGAGACAATCCAGTATCCTAATGTATGAACTATGGCAGTTTGTCTTTTTAGGATCTTCACTTCATCTTATGGTCTTTCATGCCACAACACTCAGGACCACTACACTTGCATGAGGAGATTTGCTCTGTGTCAAACCACACGCTAAGAAGGGCAGCTGGCAGACGTGTGCCAGGGACTGGAGCCTTTCTATGTCCCACCAACTCGGGTCAGAAGTTCTGCTTTGGCAGCCTGCTAACAGGCTCTGTAAGCAAAAGTTAGCTCCCAGCTGAGAGCAAGAAAAAAAAAAAAAAAGGAGGGGAAAATGGAGGGAATTTTCACCATTATAAGGAAAGGTCTGTTTTGTTACAAAGGCCTATTTCCAAGGACCCTGTAGCCTTCCCCCTGCAGTTAAACTTGGAGGATACATATGGAAAATGATTTTTCAGATTTGCTCTTTGCTCCCCTCACTTTCTGATCCAAAAATCTGGTACAAATCCTTGTACCTTCTTTGGGACCCCTGACACTCTGTCAGGGAGCTAAGCCAATGGCAATGCCATCTGAATGGAAATCTGCTGATGCAGGAGGAGCCCAGATGCTTGGGATAATAACTGGGCTCGATGCAAGCTAGTGGTCATAGAGGAGATGGCTCATGACAGTGTTAAAATATTTTTCTCAAGTTTTTTGTTCCCAACAAGCAGAGTCTCATGCCAGCTCCTCTTTCTCAGGCCCCACAGGATGGTGTCTGGGAGGACCAAAAACCTACAATGCCACTCCTTGGAAAGGCCCCCAGAAACATGCAGGACTGCAGAAAGTGTTCACATCCCATATTGACAGGACAGCTCTCAGTTTATAGAGGTCCTTACAATTTTATTTACACTTTTCATTTAAAGTGTCATTTGCATGAATTGCCAAGAGTAGTCACAGTGTTGCAGTCACTACCCACACAGTAAAGGAGTCCAAGATTTCTCTGGGAGTACAATGTCCTCCTCTCCTGTTCACAAATTAGCCCAAACAACTATGTTCCAGTCATGCACAATCAACAAAAGCTTTTTCTGCTATTTTACTCAACAACTTCTTAGCCTGGGCTGCTACATAACAGTAATTCCATGACACATTTTCATGTGCAATGATGCCATATGCTCAGCTGCCTTTTTATGAAGAAGAGTCACAAAGCCATTAACTAAATTTTCAAATAATGGTCATACCCTGCAACTCTCAAACCTGTAGCACTAATTTTGGCTTTCCAAACTGAGACATTAACAAGTACCATCAAAACAGGTGTGCAACATTCTTACTGAGAATACACTTGAGCTTGCCAGATATTGTCATCTTGGATTAAACCTATATTTGGAAAGGAAAAAGCCCTAGGGCTACACTGGGCCTCTGACAGGGAAGTGGAAAGAAACCCTCTAAGGACAGCTGGTGCATTTGTTCCTTGCTGACCCATACCCAATCCTAAGAGGGTTCTGTGCATCAAGTTGAACTCTTCTGTGAAACACAACCCCCTATCGCATATTTAAAAAGCAAAATAGGAACATGAAAGATTGAAGTTTAGCACTTAAGCAATTTCTCTCCAACAGAAAGAAAGAACAAATAGCAAAAGAACAGAAAGAAATGCCCCAAATATTTTGCAGTTGCCCACACTTAGATTTCTTGATCTTCTGGCCACAAATTAGGCTCTGTAGTGTACTGGCCCAGTATCACAGACATCTGCCTTTTTTTTTTTTTTTTTTCACCTTTTCATTTTGTTCCCAGCAAAACCAAAGTTCCTCCAGTTCCACCTAAACTGGATTGTTTAGCCATCTGCTATCAGCAGTCATACACACGAGACACTTCCTCACTTAGATTTTGTGTCAGGAAAGCCTCTCAACAGTCTTATACCTGCTTGGGCTCAACAAAACTCCCAGACACACTTAGATCTAGGCATGTGACTTCAACAGAACTTCATCATCATCATAAACAATCAGTCCTTGGTCAAGATTTCATGTGTCATTTTCACATGGAGTAATAGTGCAAGTCTCTGTTTAGGTATTGGCTTAGGACTTGAGAGATGCACCATAAATTCTCTCTCATGCCACAGTGTTCCTGCATAGTGCTTGTTCCTCATGGTGCTTGGCTTGCTGCCTGTACAAGGAATTCTCCCACCTCGTGAGGAGCGCCCTCTGTCACAGCTGGGGAAGGATTTCAGGTAAAGGCCACCAGCTACTGCTCTGCGCATTATTCTGCCACCACGGACTCACTGTTTGTTATGAGTTATGCGCTTCCCATGCAGTATCAGGGAAGAAAGCAATCCCATTGAAATAAATCCACTGTACTGTATTGACATGCTGTAGTGAGCTGTGACATGGGTGGGAAGTGGGTGAACAACCTATACAAAAGAGCAGGTTGAAGAGTTCTTCCCCCAGCCTGTTCGTTCTGCAGCAATACAAACATGTCAGCGAATCATCTGCTGAATCCCTACAAACCCTCCTGCATCTCAGATAGACAGACCTCTGCATTGGTCTGATGTTTCTGCAGCCTAACAGGATGTTGTCACTTTAAGGCAGCCAAAAGTCTACACTGCCACCCTCCTCCCTGCTCCTGCTCTGCCTGCACAGTTGAGCAGCAGAGGCAGGGGAAGGGTTCTGCTCTGTTTTCTGCTCTAAAGTCAGGGCTGCTGCTGTATTTAAGCACGATGATCACTCACAGATGGAGGGTCCAATTGTTCCTAGACATATGTTTGGCTCCTGCCTCATGAAGAGAGCTAAGTAAATACAGTCAGCATATACCTCAGCAGCGTTTATTTGCCACTGTTGAGCACGGATGAAGGACAGAACTGATACCAGAAGACATATTTGTTATCTCTAACCATTTCTAATAACTTCAAATACCTGGCATGCCTCTGGTCTCTACCTGTTGCCTATCCTCTAACAGCAGCATGTGAACATCTTGCTGCACATTCTTCCCCCTCACAGATCAGTGGGAGTCAGATTAGAGTGATGTATAAGCATCATTATGAGTGTCTGCAGTGGGGGAAACAAGCACAAACATCCAGAGCTGTGAGAATTTGAAATGGAAGGGCAGACTGGCCACAGCACGAGACTGGCAAGCAGAATACCAGAGACATTAACTAATTATTGCTGTCACCATCTCTCCTCCTGCACTGCTCCAGCACAAAGGGTGACTGCGGGCTGGGAAGGGGGTGGTCATCTCAGAAGATTTTTCAAGCTGCCTGTCATTCCCGTCTCAAATTCTTCTTCCTTCTGTTTTAGTATGATTCTTTTTCACAAGGTAAAATTTATTCTGTTATTTTTCTCCCAAGGGCGATTCTTTTTATTTCATTAAGCTATTTTTCCTCCTAGATCTATTTGTTTAATATTTACATGGGACAGGGGGACAAGGTGGGGACAGTGTGGAATGAAACAAAGTGAATCAATCCACTGATAAGGGCAGAGAGGGGCAAAGAGGAGACCTTGGAAGCACCTCCTCTTACCCAGACACAGGCCTCCTCTCATTGCAAATACTTTTTGATTATACTTCTGCAGCCATGTAGTTAATGCACAGCGAGGCTTAGACATATGATACAGTAAGACACTGTGCATTTAAAGCTGGAACTACAATTATTACAGCCTTCTGCTGCATTAACCAAAAAGGAATAAACGCTCCCTCATATATTAAGGTGTCCTTACAGTTGGTCTGAGCTAGCACCTCTCTTGCACATGTCCATGTAATTAGTACTGGGTATTGAAAACAGGAGGAATTAAGGCAGATGACAACTACACAAGCTAAACTGGGTCAACTCCTTCGTGGTTACGGCAGACTAGAAATGCATCTCTCCAAAAAGAGAAAGATTTCACTGACAGTAGAAAGCATTAGTCTCACTTCAGTTCTTACAGCAACATGTTAGTGGCCTGTAAAAATACATACCCATCTTTACCATTCCTGAACAGAGACTGAAATAATTTTCAGCAATTTTTCACATAATCCAGTGTTCAGTCTGGAAACCAGGTAAGTCTACTGCCTTGTGTCATATAAAAAGGGCCCCAGAGAGATCTGTGTTACTTTGCTGTTTGGGGTTTTTACTTTTATCTCCTGTTCTTCTTCCCTGGAAAACACCAAGTTATCTGATTCTGCTTTAATCTTTCCAACAGAAAAAACCACAAAAACATAAAAAAATAAAATCAACAAAGAACATATTAGACACTTCACCACACTATGGAGCTGCAGGCTTGGCTGTGGAGTCTGGACTCCACCACAACAGACACTCTATACCAACTCATACTGAAGTACTAGGAAAAGAAAAGAGGAAAAAGAAATGAGGAAGAAAGAAGGATGAGTAAAACCAGATGAGAGGGAAGCTCACTATTTAAATTTTCTGTTCTCAGCCCTATCCCATTTATGGGTATATAAAATATCTTTAATCTTCTATGTCATTAACCTTTTAGGGGAAACATGAAGAGAAAACAGAAGACATAAAAAAAGTATGTTTAGGGCTTCCTTGTGCATACCATAAGTATGTATGAGTTTCAAGTATTCCAATCCTAGTGACAGCACCCCACTCCAACTCAGGGAAAAAGTTTTGGAGCTTTTAAAGCAGCATCTTCCAGTGCTCATGATCTGAAGTGATTTGCCAGCTTTGAAGTATTCTTGTTTAATTGAAATCCTCATTTTCCACTGGCTTACATTGTGAAGTATGCTTGACCTTGACAGAATTCAGCAAATGATCTCCAGGGGGTAGGATTACTGTTACATTGAAACATCTCCTGTACCCCTCTGAGTGAAACATCAGGTACTTGTGTAAATTATATTAATCTAATTAGTCACACTCACTAGAAAGATATAATTGAGAATTCAAATGGACACTACACCAACCTCTTTTTACACATCACTTTGCTATATAAGATACAGCAATTAGTTACTTATAATCCCTAGTTCTGAAGTCTCTTTCTCACTTGCATCCTCAAGAATAAATTTATTGAACTGTTGCACTAATATGAAATACCAATTTTTAATCTCAGTTGCGTCAGGAAATCATCATTATTTTAATATAGGAAGATTTCATGTCCTTGGTCTTTTCATTTCACAGCACCTGCATAATCTTCATTTCTGTCTAGTACTAGGGTACTAGTACTAGATGGGACACCAATGGATGCATGCCAGCAGTGTTGAAATCCATCAGCTGAAACAGAATAATTTTGGAAAGATACCGCTGGATCAGTTGTCCAAGGTTGCAGTCTTAAAAGTGAAGAACATTGCACAAGCAAAATTGGGAATCTGTATTCATCCCTTCTCAGTGTGCAGAGAGGAAGAAAGGGCCTATGCCTGAGCAGGAAGAGTCCAACACCAGTTCTTAAGACCCAGGTAAGATTTGGGAATGTTCTGATAGCAAATTCCTTCCCCAAACTCAACTATATTTTTCACAGGGCCCAAAACCAAGCAAAAGATTTAAATTTTCATGTCACACAAAGAATGAACAGCCATTCCTGAAGTTGCATTTAATTAGAAGGGGTGTGGGAGCACACAGTGACCAATACGCAGCTGCCACCAAGGAGAGAGCAGCACTGTGACAGTTTGTGTTTCTCTCTGATGTTAGAGTTTAGCTCATAATCCAAAGGGAGGGTTTTTTTTCCCTTGCAGTAGAGAAGTTACATGCTTCAGTGCTCTGTGGGGAGAACAATGTGACAGAGGGTATCAGTAACATTATTTTTGGAGGAATGCTGGAACTCTGGAATAAGTTCAGATCTGCTGGATGAAAGCTAATGGAAAGAAATCAGCCCAACAGCCTGTAGTCCATGTTGCTTTATGGTTAGGTATAAAACATGCTGTGCACTACAGTACATTCCCTTACGACAAGGAAATGCTAGACTAGAACCTTGCAGAATGAAGGTCTGTGAAGGAAACAAATTTAAATATCTGAACACACTAAAATATAGATGAGAATTTATGATTTGTTTCCAGGAGAGCAAAGGGTACATAGACTATGGTATTGGCTTACCTCAAGCTAATTGCATCATCACAGGCCATGCTAAAGCTGATATACATCCAAATTCTTCCTAGAAGATAAATCAAACCCAGCCATTATATACACTTCTGCTGCAGCAATACTTGGAAACAGGAGGGAGCCAATATTCAAGGTCACAGGCCACAGCCTAGAAGCTTGTCTGCAAACTGAAGGGGGTGATGGGGCTCAGCTCCATGTGTGCACAAAAGGCAGAAAGCCAGCAAACAGCCAGCACAGCTCTGAAAATAAGCAGAAACACCACGCTCTTTGGGGCACAGAACCACGGGAGGGGCAGACTTGGAAAGAGCTTGTTTTGCATTCAGAAACAAAACTATCTACACTCTCCTGCAAGTATAAAACAAGATAATGTGCCATAGCTGATTCACAGGGGTTTCTTGCTCTTCTATCAGAAAATACTTCTGCCAACTCCAAATTTCATCCTGCTGCTCATGCAAATGAAGAAAATTGTGGTTTGCTTTTAATGTTTCTAGTGCCTGGTCCAACCACAGTTTGTATCCCAATACTTGGCCAACTCTATTAGCTGCTTGCTACATAGACCAAGGAGGACAAAGGTCTTCCCCTGAAGAGCACAAACCTTTGGAACATGAGGAATGAAAGAATCCAGCAGCACAGTTAACTCAGTTTAGTTTTACTAAATTTTACCTTACATGCTTTGTAACTGCTATAGGGACTTGCACTTACAGACTGTTTATTCTGAAGTGGGTGATGGTGGTTCTTCAGATTATACATTTTGAGATGTTTTATTCCTTATGCTCACTACTTCCTCGCTAAGAACTAGGATTTGACTTCTCACAATGGTTTATACTATAAGCCTGAGGGAGGAAAAAATCCATTTTTCTTTCTGTGCTTCAGTTAAAGAAGGAAATAAGTAACATGAGCCATGAAAGGACTTTGATCCAGAACTAGAGAATGTAAATGCTTTACAGATGCCAAATAAGGATGTTTCCAAAGAAAAAGAAAACAAAGAATTTTCTACCCCAACTCCTTTTCATTTCCAAACAAGGTAATGGAAGAATTTTGTAAGGTTTTGATGGAAGCTCCATTTCTCCAAGAGGTTGTTCTGTTTTTAATAATCACATACATTCATCAGAATAAACAGCTGATTGTTTTGACAGGGGCTTATTGTGTTCCTGTGAGGAAAAAAAATAATTTCTTTAGATCATGAGTGTCTCTTAAAGCCTTGCAGCAACTGGAGAGAAATGGTAGAGAGGCAGGAATCCATCCTTAACTGCAATGACATTGGTGAAATTCTAATGACCTGCCTGATGGCCATGCTGCCTGCATGGTACATCCTAGGGAAGTGCCCAGCACATACTGACACTGGTGGAGCCCTTGGAGAAAGTGCCATGGATAGGAAGACCCTGTGGTTGATCAGTTTTATTTGTACTGGATTTTTGGATAGAACATAATCTTGCTCTGACTTACAAACATCAACATCAGTTCACCTTGCACATTCTTTATGAAAACCCTGCCTCTGTGGGTAAGAACTGCTGAGAATCTTCAATAAAAGAAAGATCCGACAAACTAAAATATGAAGCATTTCCTACTAAACCCTATCTTGCCTCTAAGAAAT